>NC_056726.1:1284473334-1284645834 GCF_019279795.1 Protopterus annectens | reverse complement strand
TGAGAGTGATTGGTCAGTCTTATTATGAGAAGGTCAATTTCTTTTCCAATGTAAGATGCTTTGCATTTTGCGCAGCTTCCCCGCTATGTCACAGAGTTACTATTGCAGTTGCAGTTATATCCACACACACACACACACATACACACACACACACACACACACACACACACACACACACAGTTGCAGTATATGTTAGAGGAAATTTATTAGGCAGAAGTGTTAGAATGGATTTATTCAGGTAGAATGCATTTCAATATAAACCGGCTGCTACTGCTACATGAAATTAGAATAGAAATTTATAATCAGTCATTGTTGGATGAATATGGCTTTGGGAGAAGTAATTCTTTTACAATATGGCTTTTGTTAGAACCTCCATTATTAAGCTACATTACACATGAGGCTTTGTTAGGATAGCGATATTGATAACTGAACTGACTTGATCTTCTTTCTATAGTTGTCATACCTGATATAGAGTGATCAGATGGAGAAGGTGTACTGACACTGGATTGCCAGTCATTTTACAAGGAACTGTGACTCTAGGAACATTCATCCCAGTCCTGCATGGCTGGGCTGTCTCTCCTATATAACCTGTCCCTGGACACTTCCTGCATATGATTAAATAATCCACATTTTAATTAAAAGTGCATTTTAATGAACACTGTACTTTCAAACCATCTGTTCTGTGAAGTTGTTTTGTTGAAAGCAATACAATCATCTGACATGTTTTGGACCATGGATGGCTATAGGGTTTTGTGACATTTTTGGACTATGTTCTGTTCTGGTCTAAGTACGGTTCTCACAAGATTTCTTAGATGCACTGGTTGTTTAAATAACAGTATTAGGAGTGTTTGAAAAACATTTCTGAATACATCATCCACACAGACTATTGGGTGGAGGTCCCTTACAATATTGTACACATTTGGTAAGTTCTGGATGTCACGTTACTGATGGAACACTCTGTCACAGGGATTCCTCCCTTTATAGTGGAACAGCTGCTCCTACAGTAACTGTATTGCTCTGTCTGCTGCCTTGTCATACTTCCTAGCAGAATGATGTTTTGTAAGCGTGGCTTTTGTCAGTTGTACAAATTGCGCATCTCTTTCTTCCACATTAGAACAAATGCAGTGGTATTGAAGTGCTTGATTGTAAACAACTGGTTTCTTTGTGTATCTGCTTCTGTGCAGATACATCTGTCTGCCAGTTATGTTTCCTGAAGACATGCCTGTATTGTCCCATTGTGTACAGTAACCATCGTTCCAAGGAAGGTACACTTGAAAACTAGTACTCCAAGAAGAGTTCTGAAGATAGAAACAGATTCTATTGCATTTTTGATGGAATTCCTTGAGATAGTTGATGCTATGTGTCCAGATTATAAATAAAACATCAGTAAAATGAAAATACGTGAGTGCTTTGTGTGTGCTGTGTTGTAGAAATTCCTCTTCTAGTTTCTATATTTTGCAGCCATGCGGGTGCCCATTGTACTGAACATAGTCTGAACATAAGATTTTCCATTAATATTAAAGTTGAGTCAGAATAAAGTCTGTAAGTTGTCCCAGTATCTCTGGAGTAATGTTATGATGGTTTGTTTTCTCTTGCAAGTACTTGAGATGGGCAGCATTGCCATCCTATTAGGCACTATCAATTAGAATCATAGCTGGCTCATCAAACACCTGGTACCCATTCCCAGTACAGCACCTGACCCCTGGTAAAGGGAAGAACAATAAAATGAACTTTGACTTTGAGCAAGCCAATTCGTACATTTCTACAAATCAGTTTTCTGCATTCCTGTAGCCAAACCGATGACCTCTCAGCTCTTCAAGCAAAGAGCAGAAATAAAAGGAAAAACAAAAATGACATCAGCTTCCTACAGCAAGACCTATGCCCCCCTCCTCAGCTCTTCAAGCAAAGAGCAAAAAAGAAAAAAAAAAAGAAAAAATGGTAAATGGTAAAGTAGGAACTGCACTTCTTGATTATGTCATCTACGACTTCATGCCAGGGGCAGCTGCTCCCTTTTGCCCATCCTTCTATGCTATTGCTATCAAATACCACATACAATGATGGCATACAAATCAGATAAAACAAACAATAACAGTACACAGTTCACATAGCTATTACACCTACACTGTCAGTTCTGTGTAAAATTTGTTTGAGCAAAGCTACTGGGTCCATATGAACCAGAATTGTGAGAAATAACAGGGTGATTTTTAAAAGACAAAAGGCCTTTAAAATATGACACTTTCTCTTTTTTAATTTTTCCAAGTCTTTTGGGTTTCTAATACCATCACAGGAATGGACCCCATTCCTAAGTCAAAGTATGATTAAGGTTCATGAAATTTGTATTGTTTCAATCTTTGCTGTTAGCTAGAAGTGTTCTTTGCAGCACCGGCAGTGTGTCCAGAAATTACTCTTTCTGCAATTCATATTTTTTTACTTGTATCAGTAACATATCTAAGTACAATTGTAAATTCTTTTTTTATAAGACCCATTGTTCCTACTACTATTGGAACTGTCTGGGTATTCATCTTCCACATTGCCCTCGTTTCTGCCTGCAAATCCTAGTATTTTATGACTTTGTGTCTTTCTGTACATAAGACACTGTAGTCACTGGGTGTAGCAATTTCACTGATCAATGCTGCTTTTGTCTTCTTTTCATGGACCATTATATCTGTTTGTCGCGCATCTATTTTTTGAACTGTCGATAATGGATGATCCCATGTGATATAAACTTCATCATTTTCTATGATGCTTTGTGGTTCATGTTTCCAATGTTTTTCAGCTACCTCAGTATTATATTGTTTGCACAATCCCCAGTGCAGCAGTCTTGCCACATTATTATTATGCCTTTCAGTATACAGTCCTTCTGCCATTAGTATATCACAACCAGCAAAAATATGTTTTACAAAACCTGCATTTGTCTGTTTCTCTGACATGTTCAGTAGAGTTTGTAAGCCAATGTGGACATAGTCCACTATCATGGCACCGGTGTGATTTAATACACGTAAGCCTAGACATCTACATTCAAAAACCTCTTTTTACTGGAGTGATCAAAGCAAATATTGGACTGGTTGCTTGGGTTACAGAATTTTGTGCTAATTGAAGTTTTTACCATTTTGTATGTTGTTGTTATTGTGCTAGTGCTTTGCAAAACATAAATTACATAGCTTTGAAGGACAATGCATGATCTTGTTCATCTACACATACCGTACAGGTACTGTCCACTGGACACATGCACAGGTAGCCATTGCCATGATAATTTACTTTCTCTACTTTCTTAAGGATATCTATCTTTGTAAATGAACCTGGTTTACATAATGCTAGAAATATGAATGTGTACATTTATGTGTTATTTGAATCTACATTGAACTGTCAGCAATGTAGTCCACAATATCAGGACAGCCTGTCACTTCCTTTGGAGAAGGTATGCCTTTTCTACAGAATATGGCACAGTTTGTCATTGACTACAGCACTATTACCCCTGTGCATGTGTATCCCTCTCACTGCAGGACTGTATAAATGTATATCCAATGTTGTCTCAATTGTCTGGAAATGTTGGCACCAGGTACAGCTGCTTTTCCTTAATCATAGCTTAATTACTATCCAAGAGTGTGGAAAATGAACCATTTACAAGCAGGGGTCTGGGAGATGAACCTTTTACAGGCTACCTGTGCCATTAAAGACATAGCTTCCAAACTAGGGATACATTTCCTATGCCCCATCCAATTGTCCAAGTTACACTTGAATTAGGTTAGGGAGGAATTCTGCTCCTCATGGATGTGGAGCCTGTTCCACCGAAGGGATAGTCCCTGGCATACATACCTGTGTCTCCAGCAGGTCCTATCTATATCACTGGCAAGGCTTAAAACTTTATAACAGGTAATTCTGGTGCTGTTTGTTTTGCAGATATGCAGGAGGTCCATCAGTTTGGGGTCCTGCAATGTCTTGTATGCCAGGCATAGGTCTCCCCTCAACAGCCTGTAGGAGACAGAATACAGAGATAGGGCTTTTATGCAGTCTACATAGGACATGTTACTTATGCTCTGTATTCTTTTGGTGAGGAAACTCTGTGAATGTTTTAGTTGTTGGATGTGCCTTGTTAGACACATACCAAAGGGGGCATTGTATTTGATGATAGGTCTGATAAATGCTGAATACAGTTGAACAATGACCTCCTTGGACCTAGATGCAATACCTTTGTTTATAAGTTACACAACACAGAATGATTTTCTCACTGTTGTAGACACGTGATAGTCAAAGGCTAGATTATTGTCTAGGTATGTTCACAAGTCCATGACTACTGGGTTGGTTCTTAGGGGTGTGTTGTTAATATGATAGTTACAGGGACGGATGACTTCCTGAAGGACACTATTATGCATTTTGAGGTATTTACTTTTTGTCCATGGCTGTGACCTAAGTTATTTGTCTGTGTCAGTCCTTCCTGGAGAAAATTAGTGATGGTGGGGAAGTCTATCAATGCTTCTAATTTGTAATCATCTGCAAATCCTGTCAGCCAGAGACCTTTGATATTGGTCTTGACTTCAGAGAACAAGATGCCAAAAAGGAGCAGTCCAAGGACTTATCCCTGAGGGACTCCACTTGGAACTGTCCTCTTTGTAGAGGTAGACTCCCCAATTTTAACTTCTTGGGTCTTGTCTGTGAGGCAGCTGGCTATCCACCAGGTGACATAAGGATTTATACTCAGCCTCATGAGTTTGTCAAGAATGCCTGAGTAGAATATTGTGTTAAATGCCTTGACCAGGTCAGGAGTGAACAATTTTGCCCTTGTCCATTGCTTTGGTGACCTTGTCAAAGAAGTCCAAAATATTGGGTTGGGTCCAGTGTCTGGACGTTTTCTGTGTCATTGATCATTTCCATAATAATTATTTCCATGGCTTTACATATGACATCCATTGTTTTGCGTATTCTGCTGAATTAAAAGTTATGTCATGAATCCAAATGTAGTTTATAGCCCAGTAGTTCACCCAGATCAACAGTTGTTGTTTGTCTTTCGGCTTTTCCCAGTAAGGGGTCGCCACAGTGGAACTCCGGTCCGCTAATGATTGGCAGTAGATTTTTATGAAACACCGAGGTGCCAGCTCGACACTCAACCTTCAATGAAGGCATGCCCATTTACGTACGCATGTCTTTAGAATGCTACCCAACCGCTGAGAGGACATGCAAACTCCACACAGAAGGCACTCCCAAGCCCAGCCGAGAATCAAACGGGAGAGCCTCTTGCTGTGAGGTAACAACGCTACTGCCGTACCACCACGGCACACCCAGATCAACAGTATTATATGAAATTATGAACCTGCACTATTTATGCAAGCCAAAAACTCAAAAATGAGAGGGATATATTCAGTCTATGTGCAGTTAATGAGTTGTTTACTGTAGTCAGGGATACATGCTGTAGTTACTTCCACCTCCTTTAGCCTGTTGTGTACTTGTGAGCAAGTCCTTTAACCAGAAAGTGCTCCTGATCACTCCTGCAAAGGAACATTGTGTCCAGTGGGCTTATCTGATTAACAAATAAAGTAAAATAAAATGTTTGTTTGACTACTATCTGCTTCTGATGTGCTCTGACACTGAGGATATAATAAAATATTCCACATGCAACCATGTCTGAAAATCATTTAGAACAAATGCTATTTGTTTATTTTTGCATGTTAACTAACCAGGAAGCTCACTAAATACAAGGATCATGATCTAATCAAATGGTCTGGTCCAGGTCATTCAATTTGCAAGATGATATTGATGGAATCAAACCCAGGACTCCACATTGCAGCATATTAAACTGTCAGCTTTAATTATCTGCTAAGTGTTAGTGGTTATTAAGGTGGTGGGCATTTTTCCTTGGTTAAAGCTATATTTTGTCCATACCAAGACTTAACAGTCTGTCACTTGGAGGAGACAATATTCTTCACATTGTATAATAAACATTAGCAGTTTAAATGTTTCTGAACAAGAAATTCTCTATAAAATGTTGTTCTCATTGGTGTAAAAGCACTTGTCTCTTTCTTAACTCTAGTCATTTGTAACATATTTCCTAGGAAGTAGTTCTAACACACAAGCAAACACTCACAAGTAAACAGATTTCTCATTAAATTAATACACATAACCTAAGAGGCAGAATAATTCACCCTTACACTTATTTGTCTGAGTGCTGGATTAGTTAGTTTGAGGTGTAGATAGATAAAAGTAGAAAAATATTATTCAGTAATATTCGATTCAGACTCTACAGCAAGAAACAGATTCATAGGTTCATAGGTGATTATTAGGCTGATGACCCCAAGGGCCTTTATAAGCCTAACCATGCATCCCTAATCTCTGACAAGTTCTGTTACTCTTGCTAAGTGTAAGCAGGGGCCTGGGAGATGAACCATTTAGAGGCTACCTGTGTCCATTAGAGACATAGGTGCTAAACCAGGGATGAATTTCCTATTCCACATCCAATTGTCTAAGTTACACTTGAATTGACTTAAGGAGGAACTCTACTTCACACGGACGAGGAGCCTGTTCCAGAGAAGGGGTAGTCTCTGGGATACATAATTGTCTCTCTGGGAGTTCCTATTTATATCACAGGCAAAGTTTGTCTTTAGAATGGGTAATACTAGTGCTGTTTCTTTTGAATATAAGCAGAAGGGCCACCCGAATGGGGTCTGGCAATGCCTTGCATGTAGATAGTCCCTCAACAGCCTATAAGAGACAGAGTACAGGGATAGGGCCTTGAGGCAGTCTGTACAGGACATGTTACTTACATCTTGTATTCTTTTAGCGAGGAAAATGAAGTTTCTGAGTTTATAGGGAAATACCACGCTATCAGTCTACAGACTGTTACAAGCCTAGCCATTCATCAGAATCAAATCATGTATCTTGCACCTCTGAGGTAAAGACCTTAATAAATAAATGGGCAACTATGACTATAACCTTATAGATGCATGCAGGTGTAAAACGTGTATTATTTCCACCACTGTATGATTTTGTAAAAATAAGTCACAAGTTAAAAATAAAATGCAAAATGCAGTTACACACCTGTTTTTTTAAATGGTAAGGACCAATGTTAATATATTATTTAAAAGATATATAGACGTTATATGCTAATTTTGCTGATGGTAATGTGTTCAGTGGATTTCTTTTTGACAAAGTTAACAAGTAAGTAGAATGAACGTTATCGGAAGGGTCCACATGACCACACATACAGTAATGTGACAAAAGGAACAGTTGAGCATATACACACACAGGTATGACAGAGAGTTTGGCAAGTATAAAGGGAACAGTGTGTAAACTAAGAATTTAAGTGAGAGAGTGAAATCAAGAGAAGCGGATGCTGGAAGTGTGTCCCAGGATATACAACATATGTTAAGGTTTAGTAGTAATCAGAGTTCTAAAGGCACAGCAGGTTAGCAGGGAAAGAGGTAAAGTAATGGACAAAACAATTCAGGTGAAATGCATAAAGGTATGATGGTTACGCATATATATAAAGCAGAAGAACTGGGGCTGAGAGGACAAAAATCATATGAAAGAATAATGTGAAAGGTTTTAAGAAGAAACATTTTAAGGATGGCACAAAGAAACAGAAAGGAAGGTAACAAGGAACATCAGGAGTGGAGAGAAAGAGAGATGAAGAGACAAGGTAGGCTTATAATGACTATGCATCCTAAGACAGACGACAAAATATAAAAATCTTACCTTCTACAGAATTCAGGAAATTATTTCACAGTGCCTTCCGCATAGATCATATACTTGAATATATTCAGGTTTTGTAAGATCAAGTCTTTTTTTCCTTATTTGTCATACCAACAAAGTCCGTCGATGTTAAAACTCTTGAGTCTCTGAATAGAGTGATGTCACTGGATTGAAGTTTAGTCTGTGTTGATTGTGATATTCTGAGAAGTAAACACAGTGTCAGAAGTTGTGGTGCTGATGGGTTCTTCCTGCTAATTAGACGTAGGACCTGATGATGAAGATGATAAGAAGCCCATTAGTAAGTTCCTCTTCAGCCCCAAACACCTCTGCTGACTGCCTAAAACAGTTGCATGGAAAACTTTTCTTTGTTAGTCTTATTTGCTGACTTATCCCATATCTCAGGCTGCAGAGACAGGCAGCATGCCAGACTCATTGCCTTATGTCTGACTCTTGTCTGCTTCTGGGATCTACAATACAAAGGCCAGTATTTATACTTATTGTGAAAGTCAACAGAACTTACAGTAGTCTGTGGGGTAGCACTGCTCTTTTGCATAATCACACTTGCTGTTACTAATTCCCCTTCCAACATATTTACTTCATTGATATGGTATCTGATGACTATATATATATATATATATATATATATATATATATATATATATATATAGATAGATATATATATATATATATATATATATATATATATATATATATATATATATATATTAGAAAGTACTGTATCCTGGGACTGTTTCATATACATGAACACCGATGTAGCTTATTTCTCAGTCACTTAGTACTAGAATCAGAAACAAAACCAAATAAAATCAAGGGGAAATACATAAAGTCAAGCAAAAGTCTGCTTCAACTATTCCACTAGAAAGGTGGTATAATACGATGATTTTTACTGATCTGTGTTTTTTTTTTTTTTTGCAGAAGTAAGAGTAATGTAGTTTGATTTCATTTTAGCCATTTTCACTATTTGGTCTCACAATCATATGTTTTAAGTGGCAGAATAAATTTCTGAAGCAATGATGGACAGATGAGAGCATACAGGGAAAAATCTTAGTGACAATGTAGCATTCTGTTTTGATAACTATACTTGGACTACTGCAACTATCCATTTCACAGGGAAATACAGACACTTTCAACTGTTCTTCCATTCCCAGGAAGCTGTGTAACCTATTGTTAGTTTCAAATATAAAGTAATATGGTGCTTGTTATTAAAAATACATAACAAATACAAACATATATGTATTATATCTGTGCATGCTCAGTACACACTTAATAGTCATATGTGCACACACACACACACACACACACACACACACACACACACACACACACACATTCTCTCTCTCTCTCTCTCTCTCTCTCTGCCTCTCTCTGCCTGGAGGGAAGTGGTTTGGTCTCTTGATCGCTGGATTTGGTGGCTTAAGCAGATGGATGTTGGAATACCATTATGCTAAAATAAAAATTAGGCTGAGAGTTATCTGGAATTTTATAGAGAAATACTTATACAAATTGCTTAAAACTATGAAGATTAAAGGCAGTCCTATATGAACTGTGCATATATCCCTAGCTGTATATATAAACATGTTTTAAAATTAATATTTTCATGATTATTTCCTTATGGATGGCAACAATGACTTCAACACATGCTTTTCATAGATGGTAGTGCTATATTCAAGATAAAGACATTTGGTAACTTACTTGGTCCAGATTAACATCTGACCTTACTACTGCAGCCAGTGAGGTGCAACTCAGTCATTTAAAATCCTCCTGTAAGATCTGAAGACCATTAAGGTACAATGGTGACCATAGAGGCTTCTTGACAATAATGCTGAAGTAGAATAGCATGACCTTCAACATGGACCATGTTTAATATGATCCCTCTGCCTTCATCTGCCCATCTTGAAAGTTCCTGCAGGGTATAGCTCATAACCAGCTTATTATGGGTTTGAAACATGTTTGACAAGAAATTGCCCTTGAAATCGAACACATAATAACCGATTATGATCGAAGACTCAGTCATGATTCTTTGCCGTACATGTAGCTTTATGTGCCCCGTGTACTAGCAGTTAGAGGGAAAAAAAGGAAAAGTGAAGGAACGCAAAGTGTTTTAGCAGCTTCGAAAACCAGTAAATCACATAGCACTGCCAAACACATACCAGCATAAGAATGCCGAACAATTCCAAAAATAATTAAGGAACAAAGGATCAAAATATTGACACAATTTACAATAAAAGTTATGAATCAGTGTGCATTTTCTGTACAATAATCATTATTGTCTGTAAACCAGAGTGGTTTTACCAGAAAATCTGAAATTTTATGAAGGAGAGAGTACAAATATTAGGCAAAATCAGGAATAGTCTGCAAAATTAAGGATAGTTGAGTAGTATCATAGCAGGCTGAAACAAGCTGCCATCTGTAAAATGAACAGATTTAAAGCTGCTAGAGGCTTCATTCTGCCACACGTTCTGTTTATAAGTATGGCAGAGTGAAGTTGTAACATCCTCTAAAAGTTGTTTACCTTCTGCCACTCTTCTGTGCTAGCTGGCACTGTCCATTTTTAGTCCCCAGCTTAGATGTATCTTAATACTTTTATACCCTTAATAAGCTTTTGGTAAGCACCCCTTAAGCATGTAAGCACCCCTTAAGCACAATGAAGATTGTCCTTTGCATTCAGAAAGAACCCCAGTGCTGGCAGTAAGAGCTGCAGTAAAAAGGGTCTGCTTGCACAACAGTTTGTGATTCACTGGCAGTCCATGAATTGTTTTGGCACAAATACCCCTCCATTCATTCTTCCATACACGTTTAGTCATTCAAACACACACACACACACACACACACACACACACACACACACACACACACACACACACACACACACACACACATATGCCTCTACCCTAACTATTCCCTAACTAACCCTCCCTCTGCAATCTCCAAGGCACACTCACACATGCACTTACATATGCAGCTTTACAAATCAGCACACACACACACACACACACACACACACACACACACACACACACACACACACACACACACACACACACACACACACACACACACACACACACACACACACACACACACACACATCAGCATTTCCTGTCTGCTAAACTCCTCTGCACTTATCTTTGACATGATGGGTGAATACAAGCTTCTGGGCATACTCATTAACGAGAGCAGCCATGAGTGCCCATGTTACTTTATTCATTCGGGTGATTCTCTGAATTGTTTGGCTGCATAAATGCCTTATCACAGGCATTTCTGGGAGAGATCACATGACTAATTAGTTTATGCTTCCTCTCTCCCAAAGTACCTTCTTCACATTTAACATGACTATACAGACAGCCTGCCACAGTACTGTACAGCTTCATGGTAAACCACAGTGGTGCTATCTCTGAAACGGAAATGTTTGCTGTAAGGTGTACCCCATGTGTATTCTGTGCTGTAAACCTTCTGAATCAGGCCCTGTGTCTCATGCTATGTAAGTGTTTAACAAGTTTATCTTTTTCTTAGATTCAGAGCATTATCACAGCACTCCGTGCACTATAAAGCCTTATTGAAATACACAGGCTGTTTTACCATTACAAGATAATGGTCCAGAAGGTAATTACCATGGGGATTTGGAGCACAAAAATTATGAACTAAGGTAAACAAGAGGTGTTTTAAAAATTAGATAAAAAAAAAAAACTAAACAGTGGTTTTGGGAATTAGTGATCTAAAACAGAGTAGAATTTAAGCATTTTAGATCGCATAATCACATAATCATCTGATGTCTACTGCAGAAAAGAATCTCACAGAGCAAATGCAGTAGCCCTAACAGCTAATAAAAAGGTGTCAAAACCAAAGCTATTTTACATGCCAAAGAATGATAGAATGAACATAATCTGTCTCCAAGACAAGACATTCATCATCACAGTGTGTCATATAGGTTACACCCCTGAGGCTCATTTGCAAGTATATCAAATGTAAGTTTTTTCTAATGAAGGATAGGATAAGAATACTGTTCAGGTGACTTACAGTTCAAATCAGTTCACTTAAAGTCTTACAAACCAAGCAGTCCATGCAAGTCATTTCCTTGGTTTAGTTTTGTGACTCAGAATAAGCTGTCTATAATGTCCAAAACTTATTCTCATATTAAATCCACACATAAATTGATTTTCTGCAAGTAAGTCCACAGCCTTTTGTATTTGGCAAGTAAACCAGTAATCCACAGGTAAATAAACAGCTTCAGATACTCCACAGGTAAGCTGATATGCCATAAATAAATCCACAACTTTTTATTTATTTATTTATTTATTTATTTATTTGTCTGTCTTTGTTGACCGCGAAAGTCCAACTGGGCAAAACCCATTTGTAGCGGAGGCTCAGGGAGAAAAGCTCCACATTTAAGTTACACATGATACATATTTATAATTGCAGGGTAAAACATCTATACATGAGCTTATTTATATGATTTTGAAATACTTCCTACATGAGCATAACATTTAAACAGATAAGAGAAATTAATATAAATTGGCTAATTACTGAATAGATAAATAACATGCAGTAACAATTAATGTATTTATGACATGATGCTTGCAAGGAAAAGATTGAACTGGGGTGCTTTGAGTTTAGTAATAATTTACAGACAGACAAGTAGAATGTAGCTTAAAAATGATAAGAGAGATATGAAAGGAGAAGTTATGGAAATAAGCAGGAAGATAAATGGATAGAGGAGGAATCGTTAGTGGTAAAGTGTAAGAGAAGGAGGAAAAGTAAGACTTTAGAAAATAAGTTCAATATGAGGAGGAGGAGCACAGTTAGACATTGCCCGTTCGATTCTCAGTTAGAGCGTCTTCTGTATAGCGACATGCGTGAATGGGCGTTCCTTCGTTGAAGGTTGTGCGTTAGGCCTGGCAAGCCAGTACGTAAAAATCTACTGCCAATCATTAGCAGACCGGAGTTCTGCTGTGGCGACCCCTAACTGGGAAAAGCCGAAAGACACAAACAAACAAATGAGGAGGAGCAATAAGGTACAAAAAGACTGTGAAGCAAAGTGGCTGGCCACAAGAGTTGGAGAATCCCTGTTCATAAAAAGAAAATGTTTCTTGTCTGTTTCAGTTACGGGTCTTCCTTTCAACAGGATATCTGTAGGTGATTTACATTGCCTTAGTTTATACAAGGTTTCATTGCCATAAATGAAACAGTCCCTCTCAAGCAAGTATTAAAGGATATAAAGCCTGCTAGATGATCTCTTTACATATGCTATGTGCCTTTAATTCTCTGTTCAGTGTACTTAATGGAGTGTTTCGATTGGTTTTTGCTTAATTAATGGTATTTTAAATCTAAATGTTATTTTTGTTTGTTTGTAAGAAAAAAAAGAAAAAAATATCTCTTGTTTTTCCTGCTTTACTAGTTTAGTCCAGTTTCAGAGTTGCTGATTCCTGGGCTTTGGTTGTAGTTCCTGTGTACTGTTTCCTTGCCTTATTTGGGGGAAGGGAAGCTACCTTGCTTTCCTGCTTTACTAGTTTAGTCCAGTTTCAGAGTTGCTGATTCCTGGGCTTTGGTTGTAGTTCCTGTGTACTGTTTCTTTGCCTTATTTGGGGGAAGGGAGGCTACCTTGCTTACCAGTGGGAGTGGGAAGCATTGAGCTGCCTTTTGTCCAGTTTTGTGAGGTTTCAGCCAGTAACTAGTAGTTTATTGGTCGTTTGGGCCAGTTTCTAGCTTTTTCCAGCCCCCTGGTATAAAACTTTCAGCTTGTACCTACTCAGCACAGACTCCACGTGGGCCAGCAGAGTAATCCAGGCTGCAGAGAGCTGAATAAGCGACTTTTCTTGATACTAAGTATATTTTTTGTTGCTTTCCACATCTGAATACCTAGCAACTGTATTTCGCCTGCTTTTCTGTTACATTGAAGCTGTTTTTACTGCATTTAACTTAATATTGCACTTGGAATCCTTGTTTGTTACTATTTGACTGTATTTGTAGCAAATTCTTCTGTGTAAGCTGTAGTAGCTGATTCATAGCATTTATAACTGTTTGCTGTACCTGTTTCTGCCTGTTTTGTGAAAAAAAGAAAGAAAAAATATCTCTTGTTTTTCCTGCTTTACTAGTTTAGTCCAGTTTCAGAGTTGCTGATTCCTGGGCTTTGGTTGTAGTTCCTGTGTACTGTTTCCTTGCCTTATTTGGGGGAAGGGAAGCTACCTTGCTTTCCTGCTTTACTAGTTTAGTCCAGTTTCAGAGTTGCTGATTCCTGGGCTTTGGTTGTAGTTCCTGTGTACTGTTTCCTTGCCTTATTTGGGCGAAGGGAAGCTACCTTGCTTACCAGTGGGAGTGGGAAGCATTGAGCTGCCTTTTGTCCAGTTTTGTGAGGTTTCAGCCAGTAACTAGTAGTTTATTGGTCGTTTTGGGCCAGTTTCTAGCTTTTCCAGCCCCTGGTATAAAACTTTCAGCTTGTACCTACTCAGCACAGACTCCACGTGGGCCAGCAGAGTAATCCAGGCTGCAGAGAGCTGAATAAGCGACTTTTCTTGATACTAAGTATAATTTTTGTTGCTTTCCACATCTGAATACCTAGCAACTGTATTTCGCCTGCCTTTCTGTTACATTGAAGCTGTTTTTACTGCATTTAACTTAATATTGCACTTGGAATCCTTGTTTGTTACTATTTGACCGTATTTGTAGCAAATTCTTCTGTGTAAGCTGTAGTAGCTGATTCATAGCATTTATAAGTGTTTGCTGTACCTGTTTCTGCCTGTTTTGTGGAAAAAAAAAAAATATCTCTTGTTTTTCCTGCTTTACTAGTTTAGTCCAGTTTCAGAGTTGCTGATTCCTGAGCTTTGGTTGTAGTTCCTGTGTACTGTTTCCTTGCCTTATTTGGGGAAGGAAGCTACCTTGCTTTCCTGCTTTACTAGTTTAGTCCAGTTTCAGAGTTGCTGATTCCTGGGCTTTGGTTGTAGTTCCTGTGTACTGTTTCTTTGCCTTATTTGGGGGAAGGGAAGCTACCTTGCTTACCAGTGGGAGTGGGAAGCATTGAGCTGCCTTTGTCCAGTTTTGTGAGGTTTCAGCCAGTAACTAGTAGTTTATTGGTCGTTTTGGGCCAGTTTCTAGCTTTTCCAGCCCCTGGTATAAAACTTTCAGCTTGTACCTACTCAGCACAGACTCCACGTGGGCCAGCAGAGTAATCCAGGCTGCAGAGAGCTGAATAAGCGACTTTTCTTGATACTAAGTATATTTTTGTTGCTTTCCACATCTGAATACCTAGCAACTGTATTTCGCCTGCCTTTCTGTTACATTGAAGCTGTTTTACTGCATTTAACTTAATATTGCACTTGGAATCCTTGTTTGTTACTATTTGACTGTATTTGTAGCAAATTCTTCTGTGTAAGCTGTAGTAGCTGATTCATAGCATTTATAAGTGTTTGCTGTACCTGTTTCTGCCTGTTTTGTGAAAAAAAGAAAAAAAGAAAAATATCTCTTGTTTTTCCTGCTTTACTAGTTTAGTCCAGTTTCAGAGTTGCTGATTCCTGGGCTTTGGTTGTAGTTCCTGTGTACTGTTTCCTTGCCTTATTTGGGGAAGGAAGCTACCTTGCTTTCCTGCTTTACTAGTTTAGTCCAGTTTCAGAGTTGCTGATTCCTGGGCTTTGGTTGTAGTTCCTGTGTACTGTTTCCTTGCCTTATTTGGGGAAGGGAAGCTACCTTGCTTACCAGTGGGAGTGGGAAGCATTGAGCTGCCTTTGTCCAGTTTTGTGAGGTTTCAGCCAGTAACTAGTAGTTTATTGGTCGTTTTGGGCCAGTTTCTAGCTTTTCCAGCCCCTGGTATAAAACTTTCAGCTTGTACCTACTCAGCACAGACTCCACGTGGGCCAGCAGAGTAATCCAGGCTGCAGAGAGCTGAATAAGCGACTTTTCTTGATACTAAGTATATTTTTGTTGCTTTCCACATCTGAATACCTAGCAACTGTATTTGCCTGCCTTTCTGTTACATTGAAGCTGTTTTACTGCATTTAACTTAATATTGCACTTGGAATCCTTGTTTGTTACTATTTGACTGTATTTGTAGCAAATTCTTCTGTGTAAGCTGTAGTAGCTGATTCATAGCATTTATAAGTGTTTGCTGTACCTGTTTCTGCCTGTTTTGTGAAAAAAGAAAAAAAGAAAAAATATCTCTTGTTTTTCCTGCTTTACTAGTTTAGTCCAGTTTCAGAGTTGCTGATTCCTGGGCTTTGGTTGTAGTTCCTGTGTACTGTTTCCTTGCCTTATTTGGGGAAGGAAGCTACCTTGCTTTCCTGCTTTACTAGTTTAGTCCAGTTTCAGAGTTGCTGATTCCTGGGCTTTGGTTGTAGTTCCTGTGTACTGTTTCCTTGGCTTATTTGGGGAAGGGAGGCTACCTTGCTTACCAGTGGGAGTGGGAAGCATTGAGCTGCCTTTGTCCAGTTTTGTGAGGTTTCAGCCAGTAACTAGTAGTTTATTGGTCGTTTTGGGCCAGTTTCTAGCTTTTCCAGCCCCTGGTATAAAAGCGCTAAGCAGCGTTAAGCCTGATTTAGAGCGATTTAGCGGAGCTGCCACTGTTGCACACTAGGGCAGTGCGGTTAAGCAGGTTTAAACTATTCGGGCTACCTAAAGTCCACTCTTCAAATTTTCCCTTAAAACTACCTTCCTCGAACTATACTACTGATCAAATCAGCGTATCCTATAACTAAAAGATCAACTCTACTTGACTCCAAGTAGACTATTCTCTATCTATTAAACCTAGCACTTGCTCCTACAGTACTTATTACCTTGATACGGCACTCTTGTCATAGATAGTACCCCAAAAAGGCAACCCCATTTCTCGGTCACCCACGTCCCGGAATCTTTTTAAAGTTTTTCGTCTACCCTTCTAGCATGTCGAGGGATCAGTTGCTAGTGTCCTCTCCTGCTCAGCTGGTGAACCTGGGAATATTGAGGCAATGTTTCAATTGCCTCATGTACACAGACAACCCTTTCCTCCTCCCACAAAACACAAATACATGCGAGAGATGCAACTATACGGCCAAACTGGAGGCTGAGCTCTCTCAACATAGGACTGGCAAGACCAGTCAGGAGGAGAAGGTTACCACACACACTATAGACCCAGTCTCACATAGTACCATTACAACCTCAAATCATACACATAAACACACAAAGACATACTCGGAGGCTCTGATCAAAAATCTACCAAAACAGCAGAGGCCACCAAAGCAGACACCCAAACAACCACCACCTCAGAACACAACACCCGCAACACATAGACCTCACAGTCAGAGTGTCAAACAGTCACAGCCCTTAAGGCCAAACACAATGCCAGACACACTAGTCATTGGTGACTCCATAGTCAGACACACTGATGTCCCGCTCACCAGACTGAGTAAGGAGAAGGTCACAGTAAGCTGCCTGTCGGGCTAGAATCCGCCACATAACGCAAGCACTCAGGTCTCTCAACAGCAGGTACAAATATGACTCACTCATTGTCCACGATGGTGTAAGCGACCTGAGACGTACCTCCTTGGACTACATGAAAAGAGACATTGAGGAGCTCTCTGATTATGTAGCCCAGGCAGGTATGACCCTGACCTTGAGCAGTATCCTACCTTCACCAAGAATGATGCCACAATACAGAGATAAGATGATCAGCTTTAACAATTGGCTTAAACACTGGTGTCATTCAAAGGGGATCCAGTATCTGTCTTCCTGGGATGACATGCTGGACAAGCCACGCTGCTTCAAGGGACGGCTTGCACCTGTCACCCTGGGATTCCGGATATTGGCAAAGGCTCTTGCCACCCCCATAGTGCCTTTTTAGGCAAGGCTCAAATTCTAAACCTACCACCCCAGAACACAAAAAAGGAAAAAAACTAAGGGTAATGCTGCTCAATGCCAGAAGTCTAAATCTCAAAATGCACGCACTCGAGGCCCTTCTCAGTATGGAGAACATCGATGTCTGTGCTGTGACAGAAACCTGGTTCAAGGCTCCTGAGAGCACCCCAGCGCTATCAGGTTTTACCTCATATCATGTGTTCCGGCCCCAAAATCCGGACAATACCAAGAAAGGAGGAGGGGTATCCATATTCATCAAGGACACCCAAACCTCAAGACTGGTGGCAACGACGATGCATCGGAGACCATCCAGGTGCAATTAACCATAGGCAAGACTGCTCTGCAAATTGTAGCATGTTACAGGCCACCCTCACAAACTCAGGAAACTCACATGGCCTTCCTGAAAACACTAGAGGGGATAAATGTATCACCAAACACCATCATACTAGGTGACTTCAATTACCCTAATATAGACTGGGAACACTACTCAAGCCCAAACACCCTAGCCCAAAAGTTCCTGGAATTCATAAACTCAAATGCCATGGAACAACTAGTCACCATCCCACAAGAGGAGATAACATACTTGATCTCATCATCACGAACATGGGAGCACAATGTTCAACACCGAAGTATACCCCTCACTGGTGAGATCAGATCACAAACTAATCTCGCTGGAGGTCCTCATCCCACCCCACCTGAAATAAAAAGACCACAGTAAAGAACTTCTCAAAAGCCGACTTCACACTTCTAAAGACTAGTGTGGTCTCCTTTCAGGCCCCGAGCTGGCGGAAAACAATACTCAAGCCGCTGAATCACTTACAAACGCCTTCTACCAGCACCTGCAGGACTGCATGGATAAGGCAATCCCAAGCAAAACAAAGACTCTTTGTACCAAAGGCAAGCGTCCAGTCTGGTGGACCCCAGCCATAAACAAACTCTACAACAAAAGGAGGAAGCTACTACAAGATAGAGCAAAATCCTTAAAAGGTAAGACACCCTTGATCACTATAAGTAAAAACTAAGAGCTCTCATAAAATCATCCAAAGCAAATTTCGAGAGAAAAATAGCTAAAGACTCAAAAGACAATCATAAGGCCTTCTTTAGCTATGTTAGAAACCTAGGAGGAAACTCCCAGATATGCTCAGAACTAGTTCAAAATGATGTGAAGATTACTGATCCTACAGACATTGCCAACATACTGGCTGACAGGTTCAGTGCAAACTTCTCCCCTCCCCAAAAGGAGAGATATCTATACCAAATGAGTGCAGCCCCCAAACATCTCCAGCGCCCAAGTGAGAACTGCTCTCTCCAAAGCAAAAACACAGCATCCATGGGACCCGATGGTGTCCCCGGCTGTGTGCTCCACGAACTCAATGAGGAATTAAACCCACAGCTAGGACAGCTGTTTAATCAAAGTCTTACCTCTGGATACGCACCCAGGAGTGGCGCACTGCAACTGTGGTCCCACTTCACAAAGGCGGTGCCTCCACAGACCCTGGAAATTACCGCCCATTAGCTTGACAAGCCTTATCTGCAAAGCCATGGAGAGGATCATAATGGACCTCATAAATAAAGACATAGGAATTTGCAGACTTTGGATCCAACCCAGTTTGGCTTTGTCAAAGGCAGATCATGCCTTTTAAACTTGGTTGACTTTTGAAACAGTCACCAAAGCCATTGATGAGGGAAAGGCAGTCCATACAGCCTACCTCGATCTGGCTAAGGCCTTCGATACAATACCCCACTCGGGTATCATTGAAAAACTCATCAGCTTAAATGTTAACCCATACATCACAAGATGGGTTGCAAACTGGCTGAGTGACAGAACCCACAGGGTCAGAGTTGCTGGCGCCATGTCAGACTCAAAGCCTGTCACAAGTGGTGTCCCACAGGGCTCAGTCCTGGGCCCACTCTTGTTTGGCATCTACTTTTCCGAAGTACAAGCAAACACAGGAGGGTTATGGCTGACAAAGTTTGCAGATGAACGCAAACTGGGCCATAGTAGAAAACACATCTGACACAGATATCCTTCAGAAGGGTCTCACAGAAGCGGATAACTGGTGCCAGAGCCACGGCCTAAAGTTAAATGCCAAAAATGCATAGTCATACCCTTCGGGAAAAACAAGGTTACCCCTAGCTACCAAATAGGTGGCAATCCACTGAGCACAGAAGAAGTTATCAGGGACCTGGGGACCCAGGTTGATAGTAGTCTGTCATTCGACACCCATGTAGCTAAAGTAGTTAGGAAGTCCTTCTACATTGCCCACCTTATCATGAAGGGATTCTCATCTAGATCAAGGGAGGTCATAGTCTCCCTTTACTCATCACTCATCAGACCAATGATTGAGTACAATGGCCCATTCGAATGTATCTGACCCGACACTTGAAGCAGCTGGAGAGGCCACAAAAGTACCTCACCAAAAGGATAAAGGGTCTCAAAATCTGTCCTATGCTGCCCGACTGAAAGAACTCCAGCTCTATTCAGTCGCTTACCGCTTGCTCAGAGGTGACCTTTGCCTAACATACAAGGCCATGTCAAACCCAGATTTGATGAATATGCTTCACCTCAAAAATCTAGATCCATCAGAGCCACAAGGGCGGAGACTTAAACCTCGACACGGCTATTAATAGGACGTGCTGGAGGGATAGATTCATCACCCAAAGACTCCCTATGCTGTGGAACAAAATCCCGGTACATGTGAGGCAGAGCACCTCGCTGGCCTTGTTCAAGAGAAATCTTGACCAATGGATGGGAGATCGCAGATATACCCCAGGAATTACCTCAGTGTCACTGCTCGACAGAGGCACAGCAAAATAATGGGTATAGTTCCCCATACTAAAGGGGTGGCGTAAGCCACAAAACAATGGGCTAGGCTTATAAATGCCCTCGGGCAGATAGCCAAGTATGAACCTATGAACCTATTACTTAGCATATGTATAACATGTAATGAATAAAAAGCAGGGTACAACACCATGACACTCCGTTCTCAGATAAACACTCATAGTAGATACAAAATTTGCTTTAATGAAAATACTGGTAAGCACTTTTGCGATACTATATCGCTTCTTCAGACCATACTAACAAACAAAAATAGCATTTAGATTTAAAATACCATTAATTAAGCACCAACCAATAGAAAAACTCCATTAAGTACATTGAACAGAGAATTAAAGGCACATAGCATATGTAAAGAGATCATCTAGCAAGCTATATATCCTTTAATAATGGCTTGAGAGGGACAGTTTTATTACAGTTATCTGCACATAAAGGTGCTGGTTTAAATGAAACAGTCCCTCTCAAGCAAGTATTAAAGGATATAAAGCCTGCTAGATGATCTCTTTACATATGCTATGTGCCTTTAATTCTCTGTTCAGTGTACTTAATGGAGTGTTTCGATTGGTTTTTGCTTAATTAATGGTATTTTAAATCTAAATGTTATTTTTGTTTGTTTGTATGGTCTGAAGAAGCGATCTAGTACCGCAAAAGCGCTTACCAGTATTTTCATTAAAGCAAGTTTTTTAGCTACTACGAGTGTTTATTTGAGAACGGAGTGTCGTGGTGTTGTGCCCTGCTTTTTATTCATTACGTTTTATTGGTGGTGTGGTACAACGTTGCAGTCAGCTAGCTTCATTTTTTGCTTGGATATGTATAACATGGCTGACTAATACAAACTTTTCGCTAACAGAAGTCATATAAGTACATTGTATAAGTGAAATAATCACAAAGCCATAAGTGATAAACATTTATGCTCTATCTACAGTTCCCAAAGAGAAGAAAGTTAATCAGTTTTATGAGGCTTTGCAGCAACTTTTGAAAAAAACACTGAAAAGATATTACATTTGTGAAAGGTAACTGAAATGTGAAACTTAGCAGTCAAATAAGAGGCAAGTTTGGGTTTGAATAAACTGGTACATAAATTGGCAGAATTTTGGCAAGACAATTTATTCATTCTAACTAACACTTTCTTTCAATAGCCTAAGAATGAAACTATCGACCCAAGACCAGGATTACTTCCTAAGAAGTATCCAGTAGAAAGCTGTCACATTAAGCAGACCTTCATATAAAACATCTATTGGAAACTTGCTTTCTCCCAACTAGGCCTAGCATTATGAAACAGACTCTGTCATGAATTAATAGGTGTGAAATTTCATATACAGTTCAAAATAATCTTCTCTGAATGGGTCTATATTAGATAATCGAACTTTCAAAAGTTCGACTGTCATATGGTCGACACCATATGATCGAATTTTTGAAAGTTTGAATGTTTTAATGGAGATCTCTGTACAGTGCAGAATGGGAAGATTTCTCTTTTCTGCACTGTAGTGCGATCTTTGAGTTGGTATATTTAAAGAGCAGGGAGTGTGCGGGGTGCAGGGAGGCTTGCCTCCCTGCTTAAAACATTCAAATAGGTTATTTCTGTAGTTTATTATTTTTATTAGATATTTGAACTTTTAAAAGTTCGATCATATGGTGTCAATTATCTAATATAGACTCTCTCTGAACATACTGAACATATACACAAGGAAATAGAGTGTAAGTACTTTATGGACAATGGTTAACTTCACCAATTGTCATCAAAAGGCATACAACAGCCAGGAAGACAGTCACCATGAAATGTTGAATCCTAATGGAAAGCTACCTACCCTTCTTGTTGTCCTAAATATATCTTGCTTGTTTTCTGAAATGCAGAAATTCAAGTGTACTTTACAAATATACTGTAAATATTGTAAACAACTTTGGTTATAATATTAACTCTCTTTCTGCAACATTTCTCGTTACATACAACTCTGTAACAAGCATGAGGATCTGTAACAACCTTATGCTTGTTCCATGACCCTTTAAAAACATTTGATTTTGCACTTGTTCTTATGTATTGTATGCCTCATGATTATTCAGTTTGCTTTGCTTCTGTACATTCTAGCCATGGCTGAAAAAAATTTTCAGACCAGCCCACCTATTTAAATACCAAATACTAAATAAAATAAATATCACTAGATGGTCAATTGGACCAGCCCACCTATCCAAATACTAAATATTAAATAAAATAAATATTACTAGATGGTCAATCAGACCAGGCCACCTATCCAAATACTAAATATTACATAAAATAAATATCACTAGATGGTCAATCGGACCAACCCACATATCCAAATACCAAATACTAAATAAAATAAATATCACTAGATGGTCAATCGGACCAGCCCACCTATCCAAATACCAAATACTAAGTAAAATAAATATCACTAGATGGTCAATACCAAAATAAGATTGATTACTGACAGAGATGGAAAAGTTCTACACTGTCAAAAAAATTAGACCTGGCACTGAGTTTGATTCAGACTAACAGCTTATTACAAAACTTAGAATTAAATTAAAGAAAACAATAACATTCTGTAGACCACCTAGATATGAGCTAAACAATATTACAAATGAATACATAGCATAGCTGAAAAACAGAAATTAGACTTGGTAGACCTGGTGGACAGAGCACTTGAAGAACTGATGACAGAAATTTGTAATATTGTCCAAAAGATGGAAACAAAAGCATTTCCAAATTGATTGAAGCCAAAATAGTTATCCTTGGAGGCAATATAGGTTCCCTACGGAGGAATGAGAGCAAGAGACAGTGGAGACGGGGAAAAAATCAGTGGAGACAGAAAAAAAAAACATATCAAACTGGATGCAGAGTTTTAGAGATTAGCAAGAAGAGAAAGGAGTGCATATTTAAACGAACAATGCAAAGAAAAGGAAGAAAATAACAGAATGAGAAAACAAGAGATCTCTTTAAAACTATTGGTGATATTAAAGAAAAAAATCCAGGTAAAATGGGCATGATAACAAATATGTAAAGGAGCCTATCAGAAGAAGACGACATTAAAAAGTGGTGGCATGAAAATGCAAACAAACTTTATAAGAAGGACGCTAACATCACTGATTCATATGATGGCATGTTTTCTGATTAGAGCCTGACATTATTTTATTTATTTATTTCCAATTTGATGACCGGGGAGGTCCACTGGGCTCAGGGAGCCTGTTTTCAGTGGAGGTCTGGGGAAAAAAGCTTATTACATAGTTTAGTTAGAAAAAAATGTTTGCTTTACATTTATTAGTTACTGGTACAATTGTGGAAAAGAAAAAGCCTTTACATCCTGGAGAATAAAGTGAAATGGGCCCTAGAAAACCTTGCTAATAACAAGGCAGTGGGGATGATGAAGTTCTCATTGAATTTTTTTTAAATCCTAGAAAAAGATGTTATTAAAGTGCTGTTTGGAATTTGCTAGCAAAGTTGGGAAAGCAGCAGCCACCATTGGATTGTAAGAGGTTAAGATATATTCTAGTCCCCAAAACGTAAATGTGAAAAATCCTAATGTTGTCAATATGCACATGCTTCATGTGCTAGCAAGGTAATGCTCAAAATGCTGTAAGTTGGACTCTAGATATATTTATTTATTTATTTTGTCTATCCTTTGTTTATCAGGTTAGCCCTAATAGGCTAGTAGCCTCTTTTCAAGTGAGACTCAATGTGGTATTGATACTACTAGGGAAATGTGGTCCTTACGCTTTTCAGTAGATGGCTTGGGATCTCTTATATGGACCTGACCTACCAGCAACTCAAGCAGATGGGGTCTTGGTTTAATATCTCATCTGAAGGATGATATACAGACCAACAACTGCCATATGTATAAGCTGTTTTTAGAAGGGACAGAGATACCACATATCATATTAACAACATCCTTAGGATAGAAGAGAAAGTAAAGAAGTTCAGAGGAATAGAGATAGACTGAATCACCTTATTCACCTTCTGATTTGCCTGTATGTAGAACAAGAAGCAACTGCTGGAATTGAATATGGCATCATTTCCCAGTTCAAGACTTGAAAAGGAGTGCAACAAGGCTGTATACTGGCACCCTGCTTATTTAATGTATATGCTGACTATGTCAGCAACATGTTGGATTAGATGAATACGATGTCAGAATCAAAACTGCCATAAGAAATATTAACGTCCTCACATATGCAGATGATACCACTCTGAGATGAAAGTAAGGAAGAGCTGAAGAGTCTTTTGAAGCTGAAACTATAAAATGCAAAAGCTGACTTGCTGTTCAGCACCCAAAAGCTAATTTATGTCATCTAGCCCCATCAGTTCTTAACAAATAGAGGTAAAAGAAGTGAAGGCAGTGAAAGATTTCATTTGCCTGGGCTCAAACATATCTGGATATGGTGAGTGCAGCCATGACATTAAAAGATACTTCTTGGAAGGAAAGCTATGGTAAATCTGGATAAAATTTGAAGGACCAAAGACATCACATTTTCAACAAATGCCCACATAGTCAATGCTATAGTTTTCCTAGTATTAACATATACCCATGTGAGTTCTACCATAATAAAGCTGCGTGTGCTGGAAAATTGATGCTTTTGAAATATGGTGTTGGAGAAAACTTTTTAGCAACCTGTGGATGTCAAGAAGATCATATCAGTCAATACTCATGACTGTTCACTGGAAGGTCTTGTTAGGTCTTATAAAAATGTAAACTCAAATGGTTTGAACAAATATGTGAAGACAGCATTCACTGCAGACACAAATGAAGAAGGAGATGGCAAAACTGAAGTAAGGAATATGAATTTGCAAGAATTTAAATAAGCAGTTGTTGAAAGATAGGCCTGCTATGCTAAAGTTAAAGAGGTGAAGAGTTGAACTCGACTACATAACTAGGCAACATCAACAATTTATTATTCATTTATTTATTGCCATTTGTTTACCGAGAAAGTCCAACATTGAGAACAACCAGCAGGAGAAGCAATATAGAAGAGCATAAATGCAAGATTATAAGTAGCACTTAAAATTGCATTCACAGGTGAGAATCTAAACCACTGTCTCAAGACCACAGTAAAACATGACAGCAAGGAACTTAGTAGGACTATTAGAAAATGTAAAATAGAGTATGAGCTTATGATCAATAAAGACACCAAGCCTTTTTTCAGTTATGTCAGAAAATTAATGGATAATGCCCAAAAATGCAATGAGCTAAAAACCATAATATCACATGTTCAACACAAGGATATAGCTAATACAACAGCACACAAACTCAGTGCTAATATTATCCCATCTACACACACTGTTGCCTCACTCTCTCTGAAATTTAGTTTCCCCTGAAATCACTCTAGAGCAAGTCTAATAATCCTTGTCAAGTGCTGCAAATAAACTTTCGAGGGGACTAGATAACGTACCAGGCTGCATTCTCATCAATACCAAGCATGCACAATCTAAGTCTCTACTTAAACTGTTCAGTCTCAACATAGCCACAGTATCAGTGCCTGATGCCCAGAGAACAGCCACTGTGGTTCTCCTACAAAAAGGTAACTCTCTATGGACCAGGCTAATTATAGACCCATCAGCCTCAACAACATTATATGCAAACCCATGGAATATGTAACAGCAAAACTCATTAACATGGACAAGGGCACCTTAACTGACCAAGACCACAATCAGTTTAGTTTTGTGAAAGATAGGGCCTGTGTCCTAAACTGAGTAAGTTTCTTTGAAGAAGTTACAGAGGCCGTGGTCAGTGATCTGTTCATATACACTATTTATCAAAACTTTGCCAAGGCTTTTGATATTATCACTTCTGCTAGCATTATTGAAAAGTTAAACAATGTAACCACCTCCATGGCTAAAGGTGCTTTAAGTAAGTCTGCACTTGATATGGGTGGAATCTTAGGAGATCCTTCCAGGAAAAGCAATCTGTGCTCAAAATAAACTGTTATATTTGACTGTAGAGTAGCTATCCATATATTTCTATAAGTGATTGACTTTTCTTTGCTGTAACACTACTTGGCTTATCTTTTCATGATCCTAATCTAATCCATCATCTTTGCTTTCATTGTACCTACAATTCTCTTATTATTTCTGGAAGTTCCAAATAGGTAGAGCCCTGCTGTGCTGAGCCACTTTATGCATGTCTTCATTTTACTCCACTCCATACCACTACCCCGATTCCCACCCACCTTATAAAAAAAAGAAAAAAAAAAACATATATATATATATATATATATATATATATATATATATATATACACACACACACACACACACACACACACACACACACACACACACACACACACACACACACACAGATATATGGATTCCTATCAGTTGACTGAGTTTTAGGAAACTCGAACTTCATATAGTCGAGATGATATGCTCAAGGTTTTGAAAATGCAAAGCTTTTAAATGGAGATTGAGGTACATCAAGGATCAGGAAATGTATCCTTTATCCTTTTCTCTATCCTTTTCTTCACCCCCTACATGGGGGGGGGGTGCAGGGGGTTGAAACCCTGCGTAAATGTAAAAAAAGTAGATTTTTTTGTGTTTTTTGGGGGTTCAAGTTTTTGAAAACTTGATCATGTGGTCTCATCCATATGAATTTTGAGTTTCTGAAAACTCGATCATCTGACATAGATCCATATAACTACTTAGAGAATTCTTCAGCAATAAATAAACAATCACAATGTGTCATAGACCTAAACTAGCTTCTTTCACTTTCTTAATAATGCAGCAAACACCTAAACAAGTTTGACATCGTCATCACTACAAAGCACACTTTCAAAATGACTTTAGCCTGAATAACCATAATAATTTCCTGCATGATGGCGGGCATGATGGAGGGTAGTTGAGGAGAAGGGTAGTCTGAATGAAGAGGTCAAAGCTAGAATCAGAAGTGCTGTAACCAACTGGCATAGAGTATCAGGTGTAGTCTATGACAGAAAAATGCCAAAGAAGCTGAAAAGTAAGGTGTACAAGACAGTGGTGTGACCAGTAGTACTACTGTATGGTACAGAAACCTGGGCAGTAAAGGCAGAGCAGTTGAAGAAGCTAGAGGTGATGGAAATGAAGTGGCCGAGAAAGGTGTTAGGCTGCACACTGTGGGACAGATGAAGAAATGAGGACGTAAGAGCAGAAGCCAAAGTAGCTCCAATTGCAGTCAAGATCAAAGAGAACAGATTACGGTGGTTTGGGCAGATGTGTAGAAAAGCAGAAGACAATCTGGTGAGGAAGATTTGGGACAGACAGGAAGAAGGTAAGAGGAAGCAAGGACGTCCAGCAAAGAGGTGGCTGGATTGTGTGAAAGAAGATCTGTGACAGTCAGGCATGAGTGTTGAAGAAGGCAGGAGTGTGGCACTGAATCAAGAGAGTTGGCGACAGTTAACATGATACTCCGACCCCATGTAGAAAAATGGGAAAAAGGGGGCTGATGCATATTTATGCCCCCATAACACTAACTCTCCTCTGAATAAATTAAACACCCTCCTGTGCAAACTATATAATCTTGCTGGTTCTTGCCTGAGATATACACATCATCCCAGGATGCCTCACAAATAACATCTGCCCATACTGCCTCTCTCAAATAACAATCAATAGCATCCCCATAAATTTAGTCTGTCACAACCCCTATAGCATCAGAGACAAGTAGGCTCAACAAGAATCATGGCTGTATGGTCAGAAACCATATATCATTGCCCTAACTGAAGTTTAGGCTAAAGATAACTTCTGCCCTTCAATATTCACTTGTGTTAACTACACCTTACTTCAAAATAAGAAAGTTGCCATTAGAAGTGGGTCTGGCAGCATGTTTCTCAACAAGCACCCCCCCTCAAATCTATAGGTCATACCATAGCACCATCACTAGACAAAACAGTACAAACTGGATGCTTAGCCAGTTAGCCTTAGATAACATCTTAATTTCTTCATAGGTGTGGTATACATACCAGCCATGTCTATCATTAATATTATTCAAAAACAATTGCTAACATGTTTCCTATAAAAACAGGTAAAAACTGTATAATATTTAGTGACTTTAATCTCAATGCCACTGGCCCAGATGCCCCAAAACATCTAAAAATGCAAAATCCACTAGGCCTAGAACAAATGGTAAAACAACCCACAAGAACAAACATGTGAACAGGTAATCATACACTACTTAGTCAGATAGTAGCAATCATAATACAGAAATTCTCAAACATTGACATTCTCCCAAATGTCATCAGTGATCATTACTATATACTCTCAGACTGATCATTCAAAGTGATAAAAAAAATTCCCCTGGTTATCATTTCAAGGTAGATACTTCCCTGAAAACAAAGAACCACTGACTGCATAACTGCGTAAATAATGTAGATGGGGTTTCCTGTATATGTTCAAACTAATCCCACATTTGCACTCTTCTGCTTCGTTAGGATACTCTCTAATGTCCATGAAACCCTCTTTTCTATAACACTGGCATGTCTTGGAGGACAGAAATGTCATTGGCTATCTAATGATATTAAATGCAAAATTAATGAATGGAACAAGGCATGGAAAGAGGACCCCTTCAATCAAAATCTCCACCAACAATACCTAGCATTGAGAAACTCTGCTGAAGCAGACATTAATTAAATCAAAACCAAAATGCTCTACCAACAAAGCAAAACTATCAGTGTCACTCGTGCAACAAGTAGCACACTCACCTTTGGTGCAGAAGGCTGTTAGTTCTATACTTACACCAGGTAGATGGATTGCTACCACTGCAGTGCTGCATAAGGGGAGGGTTTTTTTTGCACTCCTGAGTGTGTTGTTCTTTGGATGAGACTTTAAACTGAGGCTTCCATCTGCCTGAACTTGTTGTCATTCAGGTGGATATAAAAGATCCCAATGCACCTATCAAAAAGAGCAGGAGAAGTTACCTGATGTCCTGATCAAATTTTCCGTACTAGTATAAATACTACCTCGTGCCTCCTCTGAAAAGAGACTACTTCCACAGTGTGACTAACGCATTCACAAAGGATAAATAAATAAATAAATATTCTGGAAGGAAATACAGCAGTTCTCAAGTAATATTACTGACTCCCCATTGCAAACCAATAGACAATTTCATAACTCAAACTCTTTCAACATTGACTTTGGTGGCTTTCTACTCTCAACAATAAAAGATATTACCAACTCATTTCCCCTCACAGCTTCATCACAATAACATTACTCCTCCCCAACTCTATCCACTTGCTGTTCATTCTGCAACTTTTTACTTTACTGCCATAACTGTAAGCCAAAGTAATTTTCATACTTTCAAAACTTAACTCATCAGCTGCAAATTTCAGTAAGCTGCATCCTATTTTCCTAAAATGCTCTGCCAATCAAATTGTAAAACCTCTTAGACATACTGTCTGTCTTTCACTCACTACTGGCATAGTTCTTCTATTATTCCCTTACCAAAAGTCCATTCATACTCACAAATTAAAGATTACAGAACTGTCTCAAATCTCTGATCCACTCCTTACCAAAACCGTAGATAAACTAATATACAAGCTATTGCTTAAACACACAAACAGTTATGGGTGCTTTGTGATCAATAACACATTTTCGGAAATTCTTTCAGTAGTCAGACTGTCTTACTTGCAGCAACATATATCATTTACACCAACATTAATGAAGACTATATTACTGCTCCTGTATTTGTTGAAATGAATCATGTCTTTTAAACAGTCCTCTATAGCTTTAGACTAGAAAAGCTGCAGAAAATTAATTTCGGAGAAAAGACCATACTTTTTTCAAAAACTATTTGCAAGATAGGTGCTATCAATGTACTCTAATAAATTAGTGTCAGAAAAGAATTAGCTTAACAAGGTGAGCTCCTCGAGGCTCTGTCTTCAGTCGTCTCCTATTCTCATTGTTTATTAATGATGTCACATTTGATCTTCCCAACCACGATATACTTATGTATGTAGATGACATTCTGTTACTCAAAGCTAGCAAAACCCATCAATGCCTGCAAGAGGCTATGCAATCTAAATTCACAGACCTGTGTCTTCTTAAGTCAAAGTATTCCCAGCCTATGGAGTAAGTTACTACCTCAGGCCAAACAAAGTAGTACTCCAGTAAGTTTTAAGACAGATCTTGATGACTGGATGGTCACACACAAATTTACATGAGAGTTATCATTTATTGCCCTGCTCAAGTTAGAAGGTAAGTATTATTAAGTACTGAAAAGGTGGTAAGAACTGTTAAATATGTATACCTAAAGCTGTATATGACTAGACATCTTATGGTCCCTGTAATTGCTCACATACTGTCATTCCTATGTTCTTATGTTCCTATTAAGTAGTAATCCTATAACAAATACTTTCAATAGACCTCCTCATTTAACCTTTTAGGAGTAAGAGTGTTTCACTGCAAAAAGAAATTGTCTTCTTTATAATCTTAATAACGCATGCATAGCTTTCCTTATGCATGCACAACATGTAGTGCCAGCTCTCAAATTCATGTATAGTACATTTTGACACTACAAAAATATGAGGCCAGAAGACTAGAGATGACTACCTTCTTTAAATTTCTACAGTGGACCTTGATTATGATACTATTTCTTTTTTATTTACCAATGAACCAAATGAGCACTTTACAGCACAAAAGCCAAAAAGCATATAAGGAAGAAAACCAAGCAGGGCTGTATCTGCGGAACCTTTTATTGATACAATGGTAAGTGCTTTCCCAGAAACTCTACTACTTCTTCGGACCATACAAAAACACTAAAAACTCTGCATTATATACATCAATACCAAATACAAAATAACCAATCAAAACATAAGTAAAATGTCACATGAAACATTATATCATTAGTGCCTGTACAACCCTCTCTGTTTTAATCTGGGTCTTAATGTGACCTTACCATTTAACCCACCTTCCTTATCAGCTTGTAGGTGCAGAATCTAATAGAATTTCCTACTCTCATTAGTGATATAAACATCACCTAACCTATCATTTGGTTTGACAATCTCCACCACTTTGAACTTAAACTGATGGTCTAGACCCATCTCAAGGGCATGTTTAGCCAGAGAATTCTTAACATTTCCTTGTCTTATATCTCTAGCATGCTCTCTGATTCTTTCCATCAGACAGCAGTCTGTCTTACCAGCATAACATTTCTTACAAAGTATACACTGTACTAAATACACAAGCTGTCAAGTTAGGTTTCATGTCAGCACAAGGATGTATAAACTAGCCATCACAATCTATGAGATAGCAAAAGTTGCACTCACCACATAGAAATGTGCTGTGTGACGAAACAGGTCTTTCTTGCCATTCTTGTAACACAGCAAGAGTTTGAGGGAATTTTTATTCTTAAATCTGAAAATTGGATAAGAACCCTAATAAGCTGTTAATCTGAGGGTCAGAAGTAAGAATGACCCAGTTCTTAATAATATCACAAATAGCACCAATGTTGCTTGAAGATGTCAAGGAAACAGGTATACCCCTTAACTTAAATTCATCCTCACCCTTTGAAGGGTGACTATGGCTTCCCGAGAAACATCTGTCAGAAAAATATCGCCTACCCCTTCCTGACTGAAGAGCATGTAGATCCGACAAACCCTTATCTATCTCAAGAGCAAAATATCCTCTCTCTACTAACTCATGGCACGTAGTGTCAGTTTCAGCACTAAACCTATCCTCCTTGTTGTTAAGCCTGGAAAGTCTTATGGCTTGGCCTCTAGCTATATCTATCTATATATATATCTATCTATATATATATATATATATATATATATATATATATATATATACATATATATATATATATATATGTGTGTGTGATGGATGGAGGCTCTGCCGATATAAGATATGATTCTGAGGACAACTCATTTTATGTCTACCAGTAATGACTCAATCCAAAGAGTCTGTTTCCAGTTTAACATCCAGGAATTCAATCACAGAACCTGAAACATTCCCTGCAAATTTGAGAAAGGTATTAGTCTGATGTAAATATAAACAAACTGGCCTAACTCATTATGATCACCCACCCACAGGATAAAGATGTCATAAACAAACCTAAGGTAGAACCTGATATGGGGGGTATAACCTATTGCCATGCAACACATGTAATGAGTCCCGTTGTACCATTTTGCTATTAACATAGCTATTGGCCCATGGGGTCCCCATCGCTATCCCAGATTTCTGTTGAAGGTAACCACCTAAAAGGGTAAAAACATTATTTTCCAAGACAAGCTCATTAAACAGGAAAATCAGGTCTATCAGGTTTGTACTATATTCACTTTGGGTGGACAAAAAATCCTTAATACAGTAAACTCTCAGTTAACCGGGACTCAAGCAATCAGCACTCTCAAGCAACTGGCAAAAAAAATATTGAAGCAATACAGCACAATTTTCATGTGTTGCACTTTCTTTTTTCCCCCTACAGAAACATATCTTAAGTTTTTAGAGTTTTACAGTTGTAAAAAGGAAGATAGGAATAAATTCCCTCTCTACCCAACCTGTGAACAAGTCAAACCAAACAAATAGTACAGGGTACACTATTAGGCCTATTTTTAATAGCAATTCTCAGGCAACCATAAACTACAGTTATCCGGCATTTTCCAATCCCCATGGGTGCCAGTTAACTGAGAGTTTACTGTATACTTTATTTCCTATTGAGTGAGGAATGACCATAAATAAGAAACATACATTCATGGTAACAAACAGAATATTGTTATCTAAAGGAGTATTCACTATATCCTCATATAACTGTTTCAAAAACTGTTTTGTATCTAATAGAACCATGCCTAACCCAATGAGTACTGCTCTGAGATGTTTTTCTACATGTACGGACAAATGCTCAGTCATCCATCCATGGTCAGATACTATGGGTCGAATGGTGGATGGATCATGTCTTTATGAATCTTCCATAACCCTTGGAAGGTGGGAACTAGAGGTGAATCAACCATACAGCACTAATACAGATCTGATGTGACAGCATGGCTAAGCAAACAATCATATAAAACAGAACATTGCACATGTTGTTAATATCACAAACAGAAATAGTTTCATAAACATCCATATCACATAACATCTCTAAAATACTATTATTGTAAAATTCAGCATCCATCAAAACTAGCGCTCCTCGTTTGTCTGCTGGCTTAATTAATATGGTAGCGTCTTCAAAGAGGGCACTCAAGGCTGTTAACTCACCAGCCAAAAAACTGAAAAATGTCTTCTTCCTCATATCACTAGAGTTCATACAGTTAAATAAAGTATTCAGGTCCTGTTCACACATTATACAAAGCACTTCAAGCATGGGGCATAAAACAGGGCAAAAGGTTCTAGGTTTTCTAAAAGTACTCATGTGACTATTATCCGGAAACATTATCTGTAGCATAACATTCCTTGCAAAAAAGTCTAATATCAAAAGAAACATCACCCAAGCCAGACTCTCTGTCAAGAATGAATGACAACCCCTTCTGTAAAACAGATTCTTCATCTTTCATAAGAACTTTCTGTGAGACGTTAAAAATCAAAGACCTGATATCTTGCCCCACATATTCTTGTGTGTCGGTACTGGTAGGCCATCTAGATGATTTCCTCTTCTCTTGCATGGTCTGCTGTGGTAGCAACCTCTCTCCACTGTACCAACATCCCATATTGGTAATGGTAAGCTTGGAAGAACCTGCTTCTGTCCTGTAGTCACATTACACTTCAGACGAATAACATGTGTAGTAGACGCATTCAATGCACCTGAGCTTGTAGAGAATGAAGGTACACCCATCACTAGTGCATCACTAGACACAGTGTTGGAAACAGCCACAGATTCTTCACAGTACCAATGTTAACTTCATTTCCTTTGTCAGATGAAAGGGGGGGGGTGTCCCTTGGACCATGAAAACCATGTCCATGATTGAAATCAGTGAAATCTCTTTGAAGCTTTTTAAATTTCTGTTGTTTTAAATGAAGGTCATATGCTGAAACAAAATTAACTATTTCTTCAAAAGAAGAACTGACTAGCTGTGTGGGAAATCTATCAAAAAGCTGATGCTGTCATTCTTTAATAGTATCATTCAGGGATGACTCTAGGGGCTTAAAAACGTAATAAGTAACTTAATACATGTAAAACTAGAATCAAGATTTAGTTTCTGCCAGCTATTTAACAGGTCAGGATACTTTATTCATATGTAGCCATTTTAGCACCCTCAAGCTTCTAAGTGCAACCTTATCATGAAGGCAAGCCTCCATATGTAACCACATTTGTATTGACAAAGTTCAGGAATCTCTGTGTTTGTGCACTAATGGTAGTGCATTTTTCCCTGTCAATAGTTTAGATCACTTAGGAAAATGGTATTGGGTTTTATACTGAGTGATTCCAGTTCCTGTAGATAGGCATTGTGGCTTTCTTTTGTCAAAGAGTGAGCTCTATAGCTAGTAAATATATCGTGTGGGCCTTTTTGAGGGTTATTTTGACATGAAGAATCTCTAGTGCATCATGCTTTTTTTTACCAGCCTTGATCTGAGTCTCTTCTGGATGTAGATTGATACACCTCCACATTTTTCCAGTCCTGCACAGTAGTTAGTCTAATCATGTGGAAAGTACTATAGCCCTGCACAGCCAGTGCTCTCCACCATTTTAAACAATGTCTCAGTCACTACACAGATATCAATGTCTTTCAGGAGAGAAGGGTTTGTAGGGAGTGGAGTTTCTTATTCAGACTCCTAACACTGATCAGTAACACCTTCATATTTCCCTTTACTTGTTTTATGTTGGCAGGTTTATCAGGTTGGCATTGCCTAAAAAAGACACTATGGTGGTAGACAATACTTTTGCCAATAATCAAAACCCTAGAGGGGACAAATGCAGGCCATCCTTGGCAAAAGCAGCACGGTCTGTCAATCATTTCCTCCCAGGCTGAAAATATTGCACTCTCTTTGACACCCTTTGAATGATACCAAAAACTAAAACAATTATTTTTGCTCATATCGCTGCATTATCCTTGGAGAAGGTAGAATGCTGCTCAACACTAGCCTCATACCTGCCTTGAACCCATAGGCTGAGATCTCCATCATGTCTCTCTTCATATAATCCAGGGAGGTACATCTCAAGTCATTGACACCAGCATGAGCTATGACAGAATCATACTGGTACTTGCTGTTCATGGACTTGTGTGCATGCATGATATTACGCATCCTGGCAGATTTATGCCTCTGAGCATATTATATATGTACATTTCTCACACACTGTATTATGTTGTTTGAGTAATAGATGATCATCAGACAACATGAGACAATTCTTAGCACTGTTTCAAGATACCCATCTGAATTAGGCTGGCTAGAGAAGTTGTGGGGAAGTGCTGGCTCATGGTACCAACAGGAATGATTCTGGGGGCAGGGGGGTAACTATAACTGCTTGGCATTTGGTTTTAGAATGATGTTTAGGTGGACTTGCTACTCAGTATTTAAATTGCAATTGAAACAACTAGCCAGGAAATCTTCTGCCACCTCCAAGAATCAGTAAACTAATTATAGTAAAAAAAAAACCCTCACTGATTTCATAGTAAAATCAGTGCAAGCAGTAAAAGTACACTCAATGTTAAGCAATTTTGTCAAAGGTCTTTTAGCCTGGTGAATAGTTTTAAGGGGAAATATTTTGCAAATTGATTCTTATGTTATTACTGTCAACAGCCAATAAATGGGGAGGGGGATTATATTGTCAAATTATGAGGGGCAGGCAGTAACATATACACTGATTTAAGAACACAACTACAATGGAGTGGGTGGGAGTACTGGGAAAGAAAAACAATTAGACCCTTGGCTCTGAGATGACTGGCCTGAAACTGCATCAGTGCAAAGGCATGTCCTGGACTAGCCTGGCATACACTAAGTACACAAGAATGAAACCAGAGCTTAATAACAACAGTTAGACCACTTAAAACAGCAAACAATGCAGTTTATCTGTATCAATAATGTAAGCATAAAGATCTTAGCAGAAGCAGATAAAAGATTGTTAAAATAAATTAAAAATCAGATTATCATCATCATCATCATCCCCCTTTTCCCCATTTTTCTACATGGGGTCGGGGTATCGTGTTAACTGTCGCCAACTCTCTCGAGTCAGTGCCACACTAATGCCTTCTTCAACACTCATGCCTGACTGTTGCAGATCTTCTTTCACACACTCTATCCACCTCTTTGCTGGATGTCATTGCTTCCTTTTACCTTCTTCCTGTTTGTCCCAAATCTTCCTCACCAGATTGTCTTCTGCTTTTCTACACATGTGCCCAAACCACCGTAATCTGTTCTCTTTCATCTTTTCTGCAATTGGTGCTACTTTGGCTTCTGCTCTTATGTCCTCATTTGTTTCATCTGTCCCACAGTGTGCATCATACCACCTTTCTCAGGCATGTCATTTCCATCTCCTCTAGCTTCTTCAACTGTTCTGCCTTTACTGCCCAGGTTTCTGTACCATACAGTTGTACTGGTCGCACCACTGTCTTGTACACCTTACTTTTCAGCTTCTTTGGCATTCTTCTGTCATAGACTACACCTGATACTCTATGCCAGTTGGCTGCAGCCCCTCTGATTCTAGCTTTGACCTTTTCATTCAGACTACCCTTCTCCTCAACTACTCCTCCCAGATACTTGAAGCTGTTTACCTGTTCCACTATCTTCCCTTCTAGCTGTATTCTCAGCGTCTTCTGATTTCCCCAATTTGCTGCCATTACCACCATCTTTTATGTGCTTAGTTTCATCCCATGTGCCTTCAGATTTACATTCCATTCTCCTATCCTTTGCTGAAGTTCTAGCTCTGAGTCTGCCTGCACTGCCACATCATCTGCATACAGCAGCTTTGTTGATCCATCCCCTCGATCCTGTTTGCTAATGTAGTCCATCACCAGTATGAACAGCAGTGGGCTCAGAGCTGAACCCTGATGTGCACCCACACCCACTGGGTACCCCTCTGTGAGGCCAAACACTGTTTGTACTTGAGTCATTGGGTCCTCGTACATAGCCTGCACTAATTCTACCAATGTTTCTGGGACTTCAGACCACTGCAGTAGTGCCCAGATCAGCTTTCTTGGGATCTTGTCATATGCTTTCTCCAAATCTAGAAATGCCCAGTTGGACTCTCTCCTCATTCTAGCTTCTTGTCAAGTATCTGACTCAGTGCAAACATCAGGTCAATTGTGCTGCATTGTGATCTGAATCCAAGCTGCTCATCTCCTATCTTACATTCTACTACGCTGTGTATTTGTTTATCAATCACCCTCTCCAGAACTTTCATGCAGTGTGATAGGAGTTTGATGCCTCTGTACTGCACACAGTTGTGGATGTCCCCTTTGTTCTTGTACACTGGCATTTGTGACTTAGTCATATAGATTAACAAGAAATATAAGATATTCTATGGGTGGTATTTATAGCACTGAAAATGTGGTTTACGTTTTAGTTGTCAATGTCAAAACAGGGATTCTCAAACGGTGCTCAAACAAGCATTTTTTGGGGGGAGAAGAAAGATACTATACTATATTTCTACCACAGCATCTAGTTTTCTTTTTTATTTTGGAGAGAATATAGCTATTGGCAGAGTGAGCTAATCCCCATGAAGCTCTCTTTGTCATGCGAGTTTGAAACCACTGGCAGAAAGTCATATATTGGTGAAACAGAAAGTTGAAAAGAACAAGGAACATGAGAGAAATATAAAAAAAGAGATACTTTTCTAGTCCTTTGACTTCGCATATTTTACATTGTCAAAATTCAGAATACAATAATTTGAGACATGACATTATATGATGTGCAACCATAGTAAGGAAAGTGATGAGAAATCTATATTAATATATATAATGACGCCAGTCACATTTTGCAGTGTAACATACTTGCCCTTAAAGGGTTATATGTTAAATTCTATTTGAAGTATTTTTTTCATATTGTTTCTTAATTATGCTTAAATTTTCACTGGTCAATGCATGCTAAACTGCAGTGTATGCTGATTGTTTTATGTTGTTGTACACACCTTGATGGCTGTACAGTAGAAGTGCCAGGGTATTTTTTTTTTACTTGAAAGAAATGTAGTCTGTACCACGGACATTGTTACTATTACTTGGCAATACGTTTATCCTGCCCCAGCCAGTATATCCCATAATATCCAACAATGACCTACAGCTATGCCACTCAGTCTTTGTCAGATATGAATATGTCAGTCTGTGTACATCATAAATAGCTCCCTTGACCTACACATTCCTAATGTACCTTTAAATATATATCATGTCCTAACAGTATGTAGACTGTGTGCCTGACATAGACACCTTCACAAATGTGTCTCATCCTGCCTACATCTGCGCAGAGTACATCTACTTGACTGACAGGTATGCAGTCAGCAGGATGAGATGTGTGGATATAAATATCACACTAAATTTCAGTGCAGTCACACTGAATTTCTTCCTTACACTGTTGGAGGAGATCATGGTGGCAGTGCTTCAGGTCATTATACCTGTGACTGGATTGCTGTGCGGGTACCTCAGCTCACTATACCTGTACCTGCATTGTGCTGCAGGTGCCTTGGGTAATTATACATCTAACTGCATTGCTATGTGCCTCTGGTCATTATACCTGCACCTGCATCGCTGTGCTGGTGCCTGAGGTAATTTTACCTGTGCCTGCATTGCTGTGCTCATGCCTTGGATCATTATACCTGTACCATCACTGCTGTGCTGGTGCCTCAGCTCATTATGTCTGTGCCTGCATTGCTCTGCTGATGATTCAGGTCATTAAAACTGTGCCTGCATTGCTGTGCTGGTGCCTTGGATCATTATACCTGTACCATCACTGCTGTGCTGTTGCCTCAAGTCATTTTACCTGTGTGTGCATTGCACTGCTGGTGCCTCAGGGTTATTATATGTGTGCCTGTATTGCTGTGCTGGTACCCTGAGTCACTATACCTGTACCTGCATTGTGCTGCAGGTGTCTTGGGTAATTATACCTGTACCTGTGTTCCTGTATGCCTCTGGTCATTATATCTGTTCCTGCATAACCTCATAAGAAGTGCATGGGGATTGCTCCTCTGCATTAAAATGTTTTCGATATTTTGAGTTTTCAATATTTTGGTTTTCAGTCTTTTGAAATTTCAATCTTATGACATAGACCCCTTTTAACCATCTTGAATCCTTATTCTCTTCCACTTTCTTCGTAAGTATTGTTTCAAGTTTATCCGGCGATATATTTTCATATAGGAACAGTTTGCAGCCATCTTTTCTTTCCTGGCTGATTTTTTGGATGTACTTTACGGAAAACGTCCTGAATGATGTGTTTGATAGCAGTGCTGGAGGAAGGGAGTATGATACAAGTTACAGGAACTGTGAGGTGGGTATGTTTTCCTAGAGTTAAGTGCCCTAGAATCCAGTTTGGAGATTTATTTTGCCATTTATTTGCTTGGCATTTATGAAGTCAGTAATGTCCAGTGTAGTATTTTCATTGCCTAAGAACATGATCTCCCTGTTGTATGTTCAAGTCTTGTGTAGAATGCTAGAGTTAGACTAGATGAAGGCTGAGAGGCAAATGTTAGCCTTAAGCCAGATTTCAGTTACAAACACAGTATTTTGGCTTTCTGCAGTGATCCAGGCTTCTAATGAAGTCCATTAATTGTTTCTGCTATACATGCTGAGGCAAGCAATATGTCTGACTATGACAAAAGTCAGGGAAAGTTAGAAGACAACTTACTAGCTCTCTTCTAATATTATACTTCAAATAGACTTGGCGTGATGATAGTGATGCATTTGATAGATAATCAAACCATGACAGGGAAGGGAAAATTGTAAGAATATGAAAAGACACAATGGCTGATGTAGATTTTAATTATTGCCTCACTGATAACTAAAGTTGTACTGATAAGAACTGGAGATTGTTTTTATTATCTTAAAACTTATTCTTTCATAATTATTATCCTTACTGATGAATGAGTAAGATCTGTCATGTACAGATTTAATTGAACTAAACTGCAATTTTGAAGGTATTGTGAAGACCTATTAGAGACACTCACCATTCAATCAAATACCATAGTTGTGGGGGACTTTAATTAACCCTCTATAAACTGGGAATCCTACATGACCACAAATTTGCAGGGACAGAAATTCCTACACTTTGTAAACACAAACAGCCTGGACCATTTAGTGCATATACCTACTAGAGGTACAAGCATATTGTACCTAGAGATAACGGATATGGGGGAATGCTGCACTACCCCCCCCCCAACCCATTGTTGTGCCCTGTTTGACAAGGTCAGGCCACAAAACAGTCTCCTTCTAAATAAGAATTAATTCTGTAACCCCAGCAAACTCTGTAACTGTTATAAATTACTCCAAATCAGACTACCTGTTCTTAAGTGATAATTGAAAAGTTTCAAGCCCCTCCAAACCCAGATAGCACAGTAGTCTATGCTGGATTATTCATTGAAGGTCTGTACAGCTATGTCAAATACTGCATACAGGTTGTTGTGCCTACCAGAAGTAAGCCCCAAAGTTTCTCATAAAACAATCTACCCTAGTGGCATGCAAAATTAAAAAGGTTGCACAACAAAGGAAAAAATTCATAACTAAAAATAGGAGGTTTAACAACAAAAAAGATAAAATCTGTCTCATCAAACTGAGAAGACAACAAAGAGGACTAATTAAGTCCAAACAAAGCAAATATTGACTTAACGATAGTGTCCCAGGCCAAGGACACCCATACGGACTTCTTTATCTATTTCAAAATCCTCAAAGGCTGCATACAAATGTTGACCTGTTGGTAATTAGTGCCATGCTCATGGAACCAGGAGATATTGCAAATTTTCTGGCTGATAAATTCAACTCCAACTTTACTGACCTCTCACCCCCAGCTGCCCCCATTAAATACCATCTAACATAATGTATCCATCTTTCAGTAGGGAGCAGGTCTTAGATGTGCTCTCTGAGGCCAAAAACAAAGCTTTGACTGGCCCACATAATATCCCAAGATGCCTTCTAAATAGCCAGAAATATGACCTATCAGGGTCACTTGCATCAGTGTTCACTGATAGCCTATACACACGCTTCATGCCATGCAAATGGAAGACTGTAACTGTCCTCTCTCTACACAAGGACAGACCATCAGCAGATTCTAGGAAATACTAACCAATCCTTCCAACTAGTCTCATATACAAAGCCATGGAAAGAATTATCATGGAAATGATTAACAATGACATAGAAAACCTTCTGACACTGGTTCCAAACCAGTTTAGTTTCATCAAAGGCAGGTCATGCCTATTGAACCCAGTTGATTTCTTTGAGAAGGTCCCCAAGACAATGGATGAGGGAAACACGGTACATACTGCCTACTTTGATCTAGCTAAGAGACTTGACACAATATCCAACTTTGGCATTGTAAACAAACTCAAGGAATTAGGTATAATCCCCTATGTAACTTGCTGGATAGCCTGCTGGCTCACAGACAGGACCAAGTGAGTTAGGATTAGAGATACCACCTCCACAAAGAGGCCAGTAACTAGAGGAGTTCCCCAGGGCTCTGTCCTGGTTCCACACCTATTTAGCATCTATATTTCAGATAATAGTACATTGTGGGAAGTCAGCCACCCAGGGAAACTGCCTCATTGATTAAACCATAAATGTATACACAGTAGACAGGGATTTGTGGACTTACATAGATAGTAACCTAGCTTTCAACCAACATTTGTCTAAGAATGTAAGAAAATCATTCTATGTCGCTCAATTTATTAGCAAGGGCATAGTCCAAGGAGGTAATCATGCCACTATACTCAGCCCTTATAAGCCCTCTTTCACTATGTACCTGAGCTGGCACATGCAACAGCTGGAATTTCCACAGAGGCTCCTCACAAAAAAAAAAAAAAAAAATACAGGATGCAAGCACAATGTCATATGGAGATCACTTCAAAGCTCCATCTCTATACTGTGGTTCCCACAGATTGCTGAGAGGCAATTTATGCTGGCATGCAAGGCATCCTTGGATCCCGCTTTGATGGACCTTTTGCATATCAACCAAATGAATAGCACCAGAACTACTAGATCTTGTGACTTAAATAGGACGTGATAGAAGGACAGGTATGTAACTCAGAGAATCCCCATTCTCTGGAATAGACTTACCAACCATGAGAAGCAGAGCCCATACCTAACCAGTGGACCAGTGGATGGGAAATCTGAAATTGACACCTATGTCTCTAATAGACAGAACCAGTCATTAAGCAATGTCCTAACTGGAATACTTCCTTTAAAATAACCTCTAAGGCACAATAACTCATGGGATACACTGCATTGCTAGGCTTATAAATGCCCCGGTGGTTGTGCCTAGTATATACCTATGAACCTATATGGAACATATACTAACAATAGGGAATGTGCTAGATGGGACAAATTCTGTGGATATAACAGCTATCCTTTTATACTTTGGAACACTAGTATTAGTAGCTAAATAAGTAAAAGGACTGTTAGCAAGAGAAGAATTAAATAAATCTACTTTTACATTATATAATTTTATTCAAGTGAAGAAAGTAAGCAAAGACCACTCACAGGGGTGAGGTGTCTCAAACTGGCAAAACAGCAAATAATCCAAATGAAGACACTCCAGAGCAAATAAAAGCAACTGTTTGATCAAATGTAAAGTAACAGAGATCGGTACCCGTTAAAACAGTAAGCGCTTTCACATTTATGACAAATGCTTCTTCAGACTGTTGACTAAAGAACAAGCTCTAGTATTTAAACGTGAACTCATTACATATCTATCCAATCAATATCTATTCTCAACTAAGAATTAATTACCTCATAAAGTGTTAGTGTTTAAAACTCTGATAATGTATACTATATATAAAAAACAAATTATTCAAAAACAACTATAAAATACTATAAAAATACTTCTATGGAATTTCAAAGCTCATTTTTCACTTAAACGTTCTATAAAATGTTGTGTATCCCTTACTATTGTGACTGTTTGCTCTACAACATTCCTAAGATTTTTCTCAATATATATTGATATTGTTTCTGTTAGCCACCCTTTACCAGATACGATTGGTCTCATTGGTGGATTCTTAATGTCTTTGTGTACTTTAGGTAGTAAAGGGATACACAACATTTTATAGAAAGTTTAAGTGAGTATGGGTTTCAAGAGATAGAAGAAGAACCAGAATATATGATGACATTAGATGTAAGTTCTCTATTTACTTCCATACCAAATGATATTGGCATAGAATACATGAGACTCTATTTAATAGAAAGAGAGATGCCCAGAGAATTCATAATAAGATGTACCATGTTGATGGAAATAATATTAAAAAACAATGTTTTTGTATATAATGAACAATATTATATACAAAAGAAGGGAGTAGCTATGGGCACTCCCTGTGCCAACTCTTATGCCAACATAGTCATGGCATATTGGGAGTATACATACATTATTAGAACCATGTCTTTTGACAATAACATTCAGTTCTATAAACGTTTTGTAGATGACATCTATTTCATTTGGAAAGGAAATATTGAGACACTTAAAGATTTTATTAAATACATAAATGGGATGACTGAGTTTCTATCCTTCATAGGAAAATGGACTAAGGACCAGATAGAGTTCCAAGATGTACTGTTACTGAGAGAAGGGCAACATATAGAAACACAGTTATATAAAAAAGAAAGTAGGAAGAACACATTACTGCATCGCACCAGTATGCATCCCACTCATATATATAAAAACATAGTTAAGGGTGAAATGTTGAGAGCATCTAGACTCACGAGTAATGATAATAGATTTAATAGTACTATAGAGATGTTACAGAATGAATTTGAGGAAAGAGGATATAAATGAAATGAGATAGTGAGTTTGAAACAAGGAAACAATATGAGAAGGGATACCACAGGGAAGCCATTTATAAACAAAAGAAATAATGAAGACAATATTCAGGTAAGAACAAGTAACAGAGAGAGGTTAAACAGAATATTTATACCATACACTAATAATAATGAGAGGATTAGAGAAGTAAGAACAAGTAACAGAGAGAGGTTAAACAGAATAGTTATACCATACAATAATAATAATGAGAGGATCAGAGAAGTAAGAACAAGTAACAGAGAGAGGATAAACAGAATAGTTATACCATACAATAATAATAATGAGAGGATCAGAGAAGTAAGAAGAAGTAAGAGAGAGAGGTTAAACAGAATAGTTATACCATACACTAATAATAATGAGAGGATTAGAGAAGTAAGAACAAGTAACAGAGAGAGGTTAAACAGAATAGATATACCATACACTAATAATAATGAGAGGATTAGAGAAGTAAGAACAAGTAACATAGAGAGATTAAACAGAATAGTTATACCATACACTAATAATAATGAGAGGATTAGAGAAGTAAGAACAAGTAACAGAGAGAGGTTAAACAGATTAGTTATACCATACACTAATAATAATGAGAGGATTAGAGAAGTAAGAACAAGTAACATAGAGAGGTTAAACAGAATAGTTATACCATACACTAATAATAATGAGAGGATTAGAGAAGTAAGAACAAGTAACAGAGAGAGGTTAAACAGAATAGTTATACCATACACTAATAATAATGAGAGGATTAGAGAAGTAAGAACATGTAACAGAGAGAGGTGAAACAGAATAGTTATACCATACACTAATAATAATGAGAGGATTAGAGAAGTAAGAACAAGTAACATAGAGAGGTTAAACAGAATAGTTATACCATACACTAATAATAATGAGAGGATCAGAGAAGTAAGAAGAAGTAACAGAGAGTTTAAACAGAATAGTTATACCATACACTAATAATAATGAGAGGATTAGAGAAGTAAGAACAAGTAACAGAGAGAGGTTAAACAGAATAGTTATACCATACACTAATAATAATGAGAGGATTAGAGAAGTAAGAACAAGTAACATAGAGAGATTAAACAGAATAGTCATACCATACACTAATAATAATGAGAGGATTACAGAAGTAAGAACAAGTAACATAGAGAGGTTAAACAGAATAGTTATACCATACAATAATAATAATGAGAGGATTACAGAAGTAAGAACAAGTAACAAAGAGAGGTTAAACAGATTAGTTATACCATACACTAATAATAATGAGAGGATTAGAGAAGTAAGAACAAGTAACAAAGAGAGGTTAAACAGAATAGTTATACCATACACTAATAATAATGAGAGGATTAGAGAAGTAAGAACAAGTAACAGAGAGAGTTTAAACAGAATAGTTATACCATACACTAATAATAATAAGAGGATTAGGGAAGTAAGAACAAGTAACACAGAGAGGTCAGACAGAATAGTTATACCATACACTAATAATAATGAGAGGATTAGAGAAGTAAGAACAAGTAACAGAGAGAGTTTAAACAGAATAGTTATACCATACACTAATAATAATGAGAGGATTAGACAAGTAAGAACAAGTAACAGAGAGAGGTTAAACAGAATAGTTATACCATACACTAATAATAATGAGAGGATAACAGAAGTAAGAAAAAGTAACAGAGAGAGGTTAAACAGAATAGTTATACCATACACTAATAATAATGAGAGGATTAGAGAAGTAAGAACAAGTAACAGAGAGAGGTCAAACAGAATAGTTATACCATACACTAATAATAATGAGAGGATTAGAGAAGTAAGAACAAGTAACAGAGAGAGGTTAAACAGAATAGTTATACCATACACTAATAATAATGAGAGGATTAGAGAAGTAAGAACAAGTAACAGAGAGAGGTTAAACAGAATAGTTATACCATACACTAATAATAATGAGAGGATTAGAGAAGTAAGAACAACTAACAAAGAGAGGTTAAACAAAATAGTTATACCATACAATAATAATAATGAGAGGATTAGAGAAGTAAGAACAAGTAACATAGAGAGGTTAAACAGAATAGTTACACCATACACTAATAATAATAAGAGGATTACAGAAGTAAGAACAAGTAACAGAGAGAGGTTAAACAGAACAGTTATACCATACACTAATAATAATGAGAGGATTAGAGAAGTAAGAACAAGTAACAGAGAGAGGTTAAACAGAATCGTTATACCATACACTAATAATAATGAGAGGATTAGAGAAGTAAGAACAAGTAATAGAGAGAGGTTAAACAGAAAAGTTATATCATACACTAATAATAATGAGAGGATTAGAGAAGTAAGAACAAGTAACAGAGAGAGGTTAAACAGAATAGTTATACCATACACTAATAATAATGAGAGGATTAGAGAAGTAAGAACAAGTAACAGAGAGAGGTTAAACAGAATAGTTATACCATACACTAATAATAATGAGAGGATTAGAGAAGTAAGAACAAGTAACAGAGGGTAAACAGAAAAGTTATACCATACACTAATAATAATGAGAGGATTAGAGAAGTAAGAACAAGTAACAGAGAGAGGTTAAACAGAATAGTTATACCATACACTAATAATAATGAGAGGATTAGAGAAGTAAGAACAAGTAACAGAGAGGTTAAACAGAATAGTTATACCATACACTAATAATAATGAGAGGATTAGAGAAGTAAGAACAAGTAACAGAGAGAGGTTAAACAGAATAGTTATACCATACACTAATAATAATGAGAGGATTAGAGAAGTAAGAACAAGTAACAGAGAGTTTAAACAGAATAGTTATACCATACACTAATAATAATGAGAGGATTAGAGAAGTAAGAACAAGTAACAGAGAGAGGTTAAACAGAATAGTTACACCATACACTAATAATAATGAGAGGATTAGAGAAGTAAGAACAAGTAACAGAGAGAGGTTAAACAGAATAGTTATACCATACACTAATAATAATGAGAGGATTACAGAAGTAAGAACAAGTAACAGAGAGAGGTTAAACAGAATAGTTATACCATACACTAATAATAATGAAAGGATTACAGAAGAAAGAACAAGTAACAGAGAGAGGTTAAACAGAATAGTTATACCATACATTAATAATAATGAGAGGATTACAGAAGTAAGAACAAGTAACAGAGAGAGTTTAAACAGAATAGTTATACCATACAATAATAATAATGAGAGGATTAGAGAAGTAAGAACAAGTAACAGAGAGAGGTTAAACAGAATAGTTATACCATACACTAATAATAATGAGAGGATTACAGAAGTAAGAACAAGTAACAGAGAGAGGTTAAACAGAATAGTTATACCATACACTAATAATAATGAAAGGATTAGAGAAGTAAGAACAAGTAACAGAGAGAGGTTAAACAGAATAGTTATACCATACACTAATAATAATGAGAGGATAACAGAAGAAAGAACAAGTAACAGAGAGGTTAAACAGAATAGTTATACCATACACTAATAATAATGAGAGGATTAGAGAAGTAAGAACAAGTAACAGAGAGAGGTTAAACAGAATAGTTATACCATACACTAATAATAATGAGAGGATTAGAGAAGTAAGAACAAGTAACAGAGAGAGGTTAAACAGAATAGTTATACCATACACTAATAATAATGAGAGGATTAGAGAAGTAAGAACAAGTAACAGAGAGAGGTTAAACAGAATAGTTATACCATACACTAATAATAATGAGAGGATTAGAGAAGTAAGAACAAGTAACAGAGAGAGGTTAAACAGAATAGTTATACCATACACTAATAATAATGAGAGGATTAGAGAAGTAAGAACAAGTAACAGAGAGAGGTTAAACAGAATAGTTATACCATACACTAATAATAATGAGAGGATTAGAGAAGTAAGAACAAGTAACAGAGAGAGGTTAAACAGAATAGTTATACCATACACTAATAATAATGAGAGGATTAGAGAAGTAAGAACAAGTAACAGAGAGAGGTTAAACAGAATAGTTATACCATACACTAATAATAATGAGAGGATTAGAGAAGTAAGAACAAGTAACAGAGAGAGGTTAAACAGAATAGTTATACCATACACTAATAATAATGAGAGGATTAGAGAAGTAAGAACAAGTAACAGAGAGAGGTTAAACAGAATAGTTATACCATACACTAATAATAATGAGAGGATTAGAGAAGTAAGAACAAGTAACAGAGAGAGGTTAAACAGAATAGTTATACCATACACTAATAATAATGAGAGGATTAGAGAAGTAAGAACAAGTAACAGAGAGAGGTTAAACAGAATAGTTATACCATACACTAATAATAATGAGAGGATTAGAGAAGTAAGAACAAGTAACAGAGAGAGGTTAAACAGAATAGTTATACCATACACTAATAATAATGAGAGGATTAGAGAAGTAAGAACAAGTAACAGAGAGAGGTTAAACAGAATAGTTATACCATACACTAATAATAATGAGAGGATTAGAGAAGTAAGAACAAGTAACAGAGAGAGGTTAAACAGAAATAGTTATACCATACACTAATAATAATGAGAGGATTAGAGAAGTAAGAACAAGTAACAGAGAGAGGTTAAACAGAATAGTTATACCATACACTAATAATAATGAGAGGATTAGAGAAGTAAGAACAAGTAACAGAGAGAGGTTAAACAGAATAGTTATACCATACACTAATAATAATGAGAGGATTAGAGAAGTAAGAACAAGTAACAGAGAGAGGTTAAACAGAATAGTTATACCATACACTAATAATAATGAGAGGATTAGAGAAGTAAGAACAAGTAACAGAGAGGTTAAACAGAATAGTTATACCATACACTAGTAATAATGAGAGGATTAGAAAAGTAAGAACAAGTAACAGAGAGAGGTTAAACAGAATAGTTATACCATACACTAATAATAATGAGAGGATTAGAGAAGTAAGAACAAGTAACAGAGAGAGGTTAAACAGAATAGTTATACCATACACTAATAATAATGAGAGGATTAGAGAAGTAAGAACAAGTAACAGAGAGAGGTTAAACAGAATAGTTATACCATACACTAATAATAATGAGAGGATTAGAGAAGTAAGAACAAGTAACAGAGAGGTTAAACAGAATAGTTACACCATACACTAATAATAATGAGAGGATTAGAGAAGTAAGAACAAGTAACAGAGAGAGGTTAAACAGAATAGTTATACCATTCACCAATAATAATGAGAGGATTAGAGAAGTAAGAACAAGTAACAGAGAGAGGTTAAACAGAATAGTTACACCATACACTAATAATAATGAGAGGATTAGAGAAGTAAGAACAAGTAACAGAGAGAGGTTAAACAGAATAGTTATACCATAGACTAATAATAATGAGAGGAATAGAGAAGTAAGAACAAGTAACAGAGAGAGGTTAAACAGAATAGTTATACCATACACTAATAATAATGAGAGGATTAGAGAAGTAAGAACAAGTAACAAAGAGGTTAAACAGAATAGTTATACCATTCACTAATAATAATGAGAGGATTAGAGAAGTAAGAACAAGTAACAGAGAGAGGTTAAACAGAATAGTTATACCATACACTAATAATAATGAGAGGATTAGAGAAGTAACAAGTAACAGAGAGAGGTTAAACAGAATAGTTATACCATACACTAATAATAATGAGAGGATTAGAGAAGTAAGAACAAGTAACAGAGAGAGGTTAAACAGAATAGTTATACCATACACTAATAATAATGAGAGGATTAGAGAAGTAACAACAAGTAACAGAGAGAGGTTAAACAGAATCGTTATACCATACACTAATAATAATGAGAGGATTAGAGAAGTAAGAACAAGTAACAGAGAGAGGTTAAACAGAATAGTTATACCATACACTAATAATAATGAGAGCATTAGAGAAGTAAGAACAAGTAACAGAGAGAGGTTAAACAGAATAGTTATACCATACACTAATAATAATGAGAGGATTAGAGAAGTAAGAACAAGTAACAGAGAGGTTAAACAGAATAGTTACACCATACACTAATAATAATGAGAGGATTAGAGAAGTAAGAACAAGTAACAGAGAGAGGTTAAACAGAATAGTTATACCATACACTAATAATAATGAGAGGATTAGAGAAGTAAGAACAAGTAACAGAGAGGTTAAACAGAATAGTTATACCATACAATAATAATAATGAGAGGATTAGAGAAGTAAGAACAAGTAACAGAGAGAGGTTAAACAGAATAGTTATACCATACACTAATAATAATGAGAGGATTAGAGAAGTAAGAACAAGTAACAGAGAGAGGTTAAACAGAATAGTTATACCATACACTAATAATAATGAGAGGATTAGAGAAGTAAGAACAAGTAACAGAGAGGTTAAACAGAATAGTTATACCATACACTAATAATAATGAGAGGATTAGAGAAGTAAGAACAAGTAACAGACAGAGGTTAAACAGAATGCTTATACCATACACTAATAATAATGAGAGGATTAGAGAAGTAGGAACAATTAACAGAGAGAGGTTAAACAGAATAGTTATACCATACACTAATAATAATGAGAGGATTAGAGAAGTAAGAACAAGTAACAGAGAGAGGTTAAACAGAATAGTTATACCATACACTAATAATAATGAGAGGATTAGAGAAGTAAGAACAAGTAACAGAGAGAGGTTAAACAGAATAGTTATACCATACACTAATAATAATGAGAGGATTAGAGAAGTAAGAACAAGTAACAGAGAGGTTAAACAGAATAGTTATACCATACACTAATAATAATGAGAGGATTAGAGAAGTAAGAACAAGTAACAGAGAGAGGTTAAACAGAATAGTTATACCATACACTAATAATAATGAGAGGATTAGAGAAGTAAGAACAAGTAACAGAGAGGTTAAACAGAATAGTTATACCATACACTAATAATAATGAGAGGATTAGAGAAGTAAGAACAAGTAACAGAGAGAGGTTAAACAGAATAGTTATACCATACACTAATAATAATGAGAGGATTAGAGAAGTAAGAACAAGTAACAGAGAGAGGTTAAACAGAATAGTTATACCATACACTAATAATAATGAGAGGATTAGAGAAGTAAGAACAAGTAACAGAGAGAGGTTAAACAGAATAGTTATACCATACACTAATAATAATGAGAGGATTAGAGAAGTAAGAACAAGTAACAGAGAGAGGTTAAACAGAATAGTTATACCATACACTAATAATAATGAGAGGATTAGAGAAGTAAGAACAAGTAACAGAGAGAGGTTAAACAGAATAGTTATACCATACACTAATAATAATGAGAGGATTAGAGAAGTAAGAACAAGTAACAGAGAGGTTAAAAAGAATCGTTATACCATACACTAATAATAATGAGAGGATTAGAGAAGTAAGAACAAGTAACAGAGAGAGGTTAAACAGAATAGTTATACCATACACTAATAATAATGAGAGGATTAGAGAAGTAAGAACAAGTAACAGAGAGAGTTTAAACAGAATAGTTATACCATACACTAATAATAATGAGAGGATTAGAGAAGTAAGAACAAGTAACAGAGAGAGGTTAAACAGAACAGTTATACCATACACTAATAATAATGAGAGGATTAGAGAAGTAAGAACAAGTAACAGAGAGAGGTTAAACAGAATAGTTATACCATACACTAATAATAATGAGAGGATTAGAGAAGTAAGAACAAGTAACAGAGAGAGGTTAAACAGAATAGTTATACCATACACTAATAATAATGAGAGGATTAGAGAAGTAAGAACAAGTAACAGAGAGAGGTTAAACAGAATAGTTATACCATACACTAATAATAATGAGAGGATTAGAGAAGTAAGAACAAGTAACAGAGAGAGGTTAAACAGAATAGTTATACCATACACTAATAATAATGAGAGGATTAGAGAAGTAAGAACAAGTAACAGAGAGAGGTTAAACAGAATAGTTATACCATACACTAATAATAATGAGAGGATTAGAGAAGTAAGAACAAGTAACAGAGAGAGGTTAAACAGAATAGTTATACCATACACTAATAATAATGAGAGGATTAGAGAAGTAAGAACAAGTAACAGAGAGAGGTTAAACAGAATAGTTATACCATACACTAATAATAATGAGAGGATTAGAGAAGTAAGAACAAGTAACAGAGAGAGGTTAAACAGAATAGTTATACCATACACTAATAATAATGAGAGGATTAGAGAAGTAAGAACAAGTAACAGAGAGAGGTTAAACAGAATAGTTATACCATACACTAATAATAATGAGAGGATTAGAGAAGTAAGAACAAGTAACAGAGAGAGGTTAAACAGAATAGTTATACCATACACTAATAATAATGAGAGGATTAGAGAAGTAAGAACAAGTAACAGAGAGAGGTTAAACAGAATAGTTATACCATACACTAATAATAATGAGAGGATTAGAGAAGTAAGAACAAGTAACAGAGAGAGGTTAAACAGAATAGTTATACCATACACTAATAATAATGAGAGGATTAGAGAAGTAAGAACAAGTAACAGAGAGAGGTTAAACAGAATAGTTATACCATACACTAATAATAATGAGAGGATTAGAGAAGTAAGAACAAGTAACAGAGAGGTTAAACAGAATAGTTATACCATACACTAATAATAATGAGAGGATTAGAGAAGTAAGAACAAGTAACAGAGAGGTTAAACAGAATAGTTATACCATACACTAATAATAATGAGAGGATTAGAGAAGTAAGAACAAGTAACAGAGAGAGGTTAAACAGAATAGTTATACCATACACTAATAATAATGAGAGGATTAGAGAAGTAAGAACAAGTAACAGAGAGAGGTTAAACAGAATAGTTATACCATACACCATACACTAATAATAATGAGAGGATTAGAGAAGTAAGAACAAGTAACAGAGAGGTTAAACAGAATAGTTATACCATACACTAATAATAATGAGAGGATTAGAGAAGCAAGAACAAGTAACAGAGAGGTTAAACAGAATAGTTATACCATACACTAATAATAATGAGAGGATTAGAGAATTAAGAACAAGTAACAGAGAGAGGTTAAACAGAATAGTTATACCATACACTAATAATAATGAGAGGATTAGAGAAGTAAGAACAAGTAACAGAGAGAGGTTAAACAGAATAGTTATACCATACACTAATAATAATGAGAGGATTAGAGAAGTAAGAACACGTAACAGAGAGAGGTTAAACAGAATAGTTATACCATACACTAATAATAATGAGAGGATTAGAGAAGTAAGAACAAGTAACAGAGAGGTTAAACAGAATAGTTATACCATACACTAATAATAATGAGAGGATTAGAGAAGTAAGAACAAGTAACAGAGAGGTTAAACAGAATAGTTATACCATACACTAATAATAATGAGAGGATTAGAGAAGTAAGAACAAGTAACAGTGAGAGGTTAAACAGAATAGTTATACCATACACTAATAATAATGAGAGGATTAGAGAAGTAAGAACAAGTAACAGAGAGGTTAAACAGAATAGTTATACCATACACTAATAATAATGAGAGGATTAGAGAAGTAAGAACAAGTAACAGAGAGGTTAAACAGAATAGTTATACCATACACTAATAATAATGAGAGGATTAGAGAAGTAAGAACAAGTAACAGAGAGGTTAAACAGAATAGTTATACCATACACTAATAATAATGAGAGGATTCGAGAAGTAAGAACAAGTAACAGAGAGGTTAAAAACAGAATAGTTATACCATACACTAATAATAATGAGAGGATTAGAGAAGTAAGAACAAGTAACAGAGAGAGGTTATACAGAATAGTTATACCATACACTAATAATAATGAGAGGATTAGAGAAGTAAGAACAAGTAACAGAGAGACGTTAAACAGAATAGTTATACCATACACTAATAATAATGAGAGGATTAGAGAAGTAAGAACAAGTAACAGAGAGAGGTCAAACAGAATAGTTATACCATACACTAATAATAATGAGAGGATTAGAGAAGTAAGAACAAGTAACAGAGAGAGGTTAAACAGAATAGTTATACCATACACTAATAATAATGAGAGGATTAGAGAAGTAAGAACAAGTAACAGAGGGAGGTTAAACAGAATAGTTATACCATACACTAATAATAATGAGAGGATTAGAGAAGTAAGAACAAGTAACAGAGAGAGCTTAAACAGAATAGTTATACCATACACTAATAATAATGAGAGGATTAGAGAAGTAACACAAAGAAACAGAGAGAGGTTAAACAGAATAGTTATACCGTACACTAATAATATTGAGAGGATTAGAGAAGTAAGAACATGTAACAGAGAGAGGTGAAACAGAATAGGTATACCATACACTAATAATAATGAGAGGATTAGAGTAGTAAGAACAAGTAACAGAGAGAGGTTAAACAGAATAGTTATACCATACACTAATAATAATGAGAGGATTAGAGAAGTAAGAACAAGTAACAGAGAGATGTTAAACAGAATAGTTATACCATACACTAATAATAATGAGAGGATTAGAGAAGTAAGAACAAGTAACAGAGAGAGGTTAAAAAGAATAGTTATACCATACACTAATAATAATGAGAGGATTAGAGAAGTAAGAACAAGTAACAGAGAGAGGTTAAACAGAATAGTTATACCATACACTAATAATAATGAGAGGATTAGAGAAGTAAGAACAAGTAACATAGAGAGGTTAAACAGAATAGTTATACCATACACTAATAATAATGAGAGGATTAGAGAAGTAAGAACATGGAACAGAGAGAGGTTAAACAGAATAGTTATACCATACACTAATAATAATGAGAGGATTAGAGAAGTAAGAACAAGTAACAGAGAGAGGTTAAACAGAATAGTTATACCATACACTAATAATAATGAGAGGATTAGAGAAGTAAGAACAAGTAACAGAGAGAGGTTAAACAGAATAGTTATACCATACACTAATAATAATGAGAGGATTAGAGAAGTAAGAACAAGTAACAGAGAGAGGTTAAACAGAATCGTTATACCATACACTAGTAATAATGAGAGGATTAGAGAAGTAAGAACAAGTAACAGAGAGAGGTTAAACAGAATAGTTATACCATACACTAATAATAATGAGAGGATTAGAGAAGTAAGAACAAGTAACAGAGAGAGGTTAAACAGAATAGTTATACCATTCACTAATAATGAGAGGATTAGAGAAGTAAGAACAAGTAACAGAGAGAGGTTAAACAGAATAGTTACACCATACACTAATAATAATGAGAGGATTAGAGAAGTAAGAACAAGTAACAGAGAGAGGTTAAACAGAATAGTTATACCATACACTAATAATAATGAGAGGATTAGAGAAGTAAGAAAAAGTAAAATAGAGAGGTTAAACAGAATAGTTATACCATACACTAATAATAATGAGAGGATTAGAGAAGTAAGAACAAGTAACAGAGAGAGGTTAAACAGAATAGTTATACCATACACTAATAATAATGAGAGGATTAGAGAAGTAAGAACAAGTAACAGAGAGGTTAAACAGAATAGTTATACCATACACTAATAGTAATGAGAGGATTAGAGAAGTAAGAACAAGTAACAGAGAGAGTTTAAACAGAATAGTTATACCATACACTAATAATAATGAGAGGATTAGAGAAGTAAGAACAAGTAACAAAGAGAGGTTAAACAGAATCATTATACCATATACTAATAATAATGAGAGGATTAGAGAAGTAAGAACAAGTAACAGAGAGATGTTAAACAGAATAGTTATACCATACACTAATAATAATGAGAGGATTAGAGAAGTAAGAACAAGTAACAGAGAGAGGTTAAACAGAATAGTTACACCATACACTAATAATAATGAGAGGATTAGAGAAGTAAGAACAAGTAACAGAGAGAGGTTAAACAGAATAGTTATACCATACACTAATAATAATGAGAGGATTAGAGAAGTAAGAACAAGTAACAGAGAGAGGTTAAACAGAATAGTTATACCATACACTAATAATAATGAGAGGATTAGAGAAGTAAGAACAAGTAACAGAGAGAGGTTAAACAGAATAGTTATACCATACACTAATAATAATGAGAGGATTAGAGAAGTAAGAACAAGTAACAGAGAGAGGTTAAACAGAATAGTTATACCATACACTAATAATAATGAGAGGATTAGAGAAGTAAGAACAAGTAACAGAGAGAGGTTAAACAGAATAGTTATACCATACAATAATAATAATGAGAGGATTAGAGAAGTAAGAACAAGTAACAGAGAGGTTAAACAGAATAGTTATACCATACACTAATAATAATGAGAGGATTAGAGAAGTAAGAACAAGTAACAGAGAGAGGTTAAACAGAATAGTTATACCATACACTAATAATAATGAGAGGATTAGAGAAGTAAGAACAAGTAACAGAGAGAGGTTAAACAGAATAGTTATACCATACACTAATAATAATGAGAGGATTAGAGAAGTAAGAACAAGTAACAGAGAGAGGTTAAACAGAATAGTTATACCATACACTAATAATAATGAGAGGATTAGAGAAGTAAGAACAAGTAACAGAGAGAGGTTAAACAGAATAGTTATACCATACACTAATAATAATGAGAGGATTAGAGAAGTAAGAACAAGTAACAGAGAGAGGTTAAACAGAATAGTTATACCATACACTAATAATAATGAGAGGATTAGAGAAGTAAGAACAAGTAACAGAGAGAGGTTAAACAGAATAGTTATACCACACAATAATAATGAGAGGATTAGAGAAGTAAGAACAAGTAACAGAGAGGTTAAACAGAATAGTTATACCATACACCAATAATAATGAGAGGATTAGAGAAGTAAGAACAAGTAACAGAGAGGTTAAACAGAATAGTTATACCATACACTAATAATAATGAGAGGATTAGAGAAGCAAGAACAAGTAACAGAGAGAGGTTAAACAGAATCGTTATACCATACACTAATAATAATGAGAGGATTAGAGAAGTAAGAACAAGTAACAGAGAGAGGTTAAACAGAATAGTTATACCATACACTAATAATAATGAGAGGATTAGAGAAGTAAGAACAAGTAACAGAGAGAGGTTAAACAGAATAGTTATACCATACACTAATAATAATGAGAGGATTAGAGAAGTAAGAACAAGTAACAGAGAGAGGTTAAACAGAATAGTTATACCATACACTAATAATAATGAGAGGATTAGAGAAGTAAGAACAAGTAACAGAGAGAGGTTAAACAGAATAGTTATACCATACACTAATAATAATGATAGGATTAGTGAAGTAAGAGCAAGTAACAGCGAGAGGTTAAACAGAATAGTTATACCATACACTGATAATAATGAGAGGATGGGCGGAATAGAGAAGTAAGAACAAGTAACAGAGAGAGGTTAAACAGAATAGTTATACCATACACTAATAATAATGAGAGGATTAGAGAAGTAAGAACAAGTAACAGAGAGGTTAAACAGAACAGTTATACCATACACTAATAATAATGAGAGGATTAGAGAAGTAAGATCAAGTAACAGAGAGAGGTTAAAAAGAATCGTTTTACCATACACTAATAATAATGAGAGGATTAGAGAAGTAAGAACAAGTAACAGAGAGAGGTTAAACAGAATAGTTATACCATACACTAATAATAATGAGAGGATTAGAGAAGTAAGAACAAGTAACAGAGAGAGTTTAAACAGAATAGTTATACCATACACTAATAATAATGAGAGGATTAGAGAAGTAAGAACAAGTAACAGAGAGAGGTTAAACAGAATAGTTATACCATTCACTAATAATAATGAGAGGATTAGAGAAGTAAGAACAAGTAACAGGGAGAGGTTAAACAGAATAGTTATACCATACACTAATAATAATGAGAGGATTAGAGAAGTAAGAACAAGTAACAGAGAGGTTAAACAGAATAGTTATGCCAGACACTCATAATAATGAGAGGATTAGAGAAGTACGAACAAGTAACAGAGAGAGGTAAAACAGAATAGTTATACCATACACTAATAATAATGAGAGGATTAGAGAAGTAAGTACAAGTAACAGAGAGAGGTTAAACAGAATAGTTATACCATACACTAATAATAATGAGAGGATTAGAGAAGTAAGAACAAGTAACAGAGAGAGGTTAAACAGAATAGTTATACCATACACTAATAATAATGAGAGGATTAGAGAAGTAAGAACAAGTAACAGAGAGAGGTTAAACAGAATAGTTATACCATACTTTAATAATAATGAGAGGATTAGAGAAGTAAGAACAAGTAACTGAGAGAGGTTAAACAGAATAGTTATACGATACACTAATAATAATGAGAGGATTAGAGAAGTAAGAACAAGTAACAGAGAGAGGTTAAACAGAATAGTTATACCATACACTAATAATAATGAGAGGATTAGAGAAGTAAGAACAAGTAACAGAGAGAGGTTAAACAGAATAGCTATACCATACACTAATAATAATGAGAGGATTAGAGAAGTAAGAACAAGTAACAGAGAGAGGTTAAACAGAATAGTTATACCATACACTAATAATAATGAGAGGATTAGAGAAGTAAGAACAAGTAACAGAGAGAGGTTAAACAGAATAGTTATACCATACACTAATAATAATGAGAGGATTAGAGAAGTAAGAACAAGTAACAGAGAGAGGTTAAACAGAATAGTTATACCATACACTAATAATAATGAGAGGATTAGAGAAGTAAGAACAAGTAACAGAGAGAGGTTAAACAGAATAGTTATACCATACATTAATAATAATGCGAGGATTAGAGAAGTAAGAACAAGTAACAAAGAGAGGTTAAACAGAATCATTATATCATACACTAATAATAATGAGAGGATTAGAGAAGTAAGAACAAGTAACAGAGAGAGGTTAAACAGAATAGTTATACCATACACTAATAATAATGAGAGGATTAGAGAAGTAAGAACAAGTAACAGAGAGAGGTTAAAGAGAATAGTTACACCGTACACTAATAATAATGAGAGGATTAGAGAAGTAAGAACAAGTAACAGAGAGAGGTTAAACAGAATAGTTATACCATACACTAATAATAATGAGAGGATTAGAGAAGTAAGAACAAGTAACTGAGAGAGGTTAAACAGAATAGTTATACCATACACTAATAATAATGAGAGGATTAGAGAAGTAAGAACATGGAACAGAGAGAGGTGAAACAGAATAGTTATACCATACACTAATAATAATGAGAGGATTAGAGAAGTAAGAACAAGTAACAGAGAGAGGTTAAACAGAATAGTTATACCATACACTAATAATAATGAGAGGATTAGAGAAGTAAGAACAAGTAACAGAGAGAGGTTAAACAGAATAGTTATACCATACACTAATAATAATGAGAGGATTAGAGAAGTAAGAACAAGTAACAGAGAGAGGTTAAACAGAATAGTTATACCATACACTAATAATAATGAGAGGATTAGAGAAGTAAGAACAAGTAACAGAGAGAGGTTAAACAGAATAGTTATACCATACACTAATAATAATGAGAGGATTAGAGAAGTAAGAACAAGTAACAGAGAGAGGTTAAACAGAATAGTTATACCATACACTAATAATAATGACAGGATTAGAGAAGTAAGAACAAGTAACATAGAGAGGTTAAACAGAATAGTTATACCATACACTAATAATAATGAGAGGATTAGAGAAGTAAGAACAAGTAACACAGAGAGGTCAAACAGAATAGTTATACGATACACTAATAATAATGAGAGGATTAGAGAAGTAAGAACAAGTAACAGAGAGAGTTTAAACAGAATAGTTATACCATACACTAATAATAATGAGAGGATTAGAGAAGTAAGAACAAGTAACAGAGAGAGGTTAAACAGAATAGTTATACCATACACTAATAATAATGAGAGGATTAGAGAAGTAAGAACAAGTAACAGAGAGAGGTTAAACAGAATAGTTATACCATACACTAATAATAATAAGAGGATTAGGGAAGTAAGAACAAGTAACACAGAGAGGTCAGACAGAATAGTTATACCATACACTAATAATAATGAGAGGATTAGAGAAGTAAGAACAAGTAACAGAGAGAGGTTAAACAGAATAGTTATACCATACACTAATAATAATGAGAGGATTAGAGAAGTAAGAACAAGTAACAGAGAGAGGTTAAACAGAATAGTTATACCATACACTAATAATAATGAGAGGATTAGAGAAGCAAGAACAAGTAACAGAGAGAGGTTAAACAGAATCGTTATACCATACACTAATAATAATGAGAGGATTAGAGAAGTAAGAACAAGTAACAGAGAGAGGTTAAACAGAATAGTTATACCATACACTAATAATAATGAGAGGATTAGAGAAGTAAGAACAAGTAACAGAGAGGTTAAACAGAATAGTTATACCATACACTAACAATAATGATAGGATTAGAGAAGTAAGAACAAGTAACAGAGACAGGTTAAACAGAATAGTTATACCATACACTAATAATAATGAGAGGATTAGAGAAGTAAGAACATGGAACAGAGAGAGGTGAAACAGAATAGTTATACCATACACTAATAATAATGAGAGGATTAGAGAAGTAAGAACAAGTAACAGAGAGAGGTTAAACATAATAGTTATACCATACACTAATAATAATGAGAGGATTAGAGAAGTAAGAACAAGTAACAGAGAGAGGTTAAACAGAATAGTTATACCACACAATAATAATAATGAGAGGATTAGAGAAGTAAGAACAAGTAACAAAGAGAGGTTAAACAGAATAGTTATACCATACAATAATAATAATGAGAGGATTAGAGAAGTAAGAACATGTAACAGAGAGAGGTGAAACAGAATAGGTATACCATACACTAATAATAATGAGAGGATTAGAGAAGTAAGAACAAGTAACAGAGAGAGGTTAAACAGAATAGTTATACCATACACTAATAATAATGAGAGGATTAGAGAAGTAAGAACAAGTAACAGAGAGAGGTTAAACAGAATAGTTATACCATACACTAATAATAATGAGAGGATTAGAGTAGTAAGAACAAGTAACAGAGAGAGGTTAAACAGAATAGTTATACCATACACTAATAATAATGAGAGGATTAGAGAAGTAAGAACAAGTAACAAAGAGAGGTTAAACAGAATAGTTATACCATACACTAATAATAATTAGAGGATTAGAGAAGTAAGAACAAGTAACAGAGAGAGGTTAAAAAGAATAGTTATACCATATAGTAATAATAATGAGAGGATTAGAGAAGTAAGATCAAGTAACAGAGAGAGGTTAAAAAGAATCGTTATACCATACACTAATAATAATGAGAGGATTAGAGAAGTAAGAACAAGTAACAGAGAGAGGTTAAACAGAATAGTTATACCATACACTAATAATAATGAGAGGATTAGAGAAGTAAGAACAAGTAACAAAGAGAGGTTAAACAGAATAGTTATACCATATACTAATAATAATGAGAGGATTAGAGAAGTAAGAACAAGTAACAGAGAGATGTTAAACAGAATAGTTACACCATACACTAATAATAATGAGAGGATTACAGAAGTAAGAACAAGTAACAGAGAGAGGGTAAACAGAATAGTTATACCATACACTAACAATAATTAGAGGATTAGAGAAGTAAGAACAAGTAACATAGAGAGGTTAAACAGAATAGTTATACCATATACTAATAATAATGAGAGGATTAGAGAAGTAAGAACAAGTAACAGAGAGGTTAAACAGAATAGTTATACCATACACTAATAATAATGAGAGGATTAGAGAAGTAAGAACAAGTAACAGAGAGAGGTTAAACAGAATAGTTATACCATACACTAATAATAATGAGAGGATTAGAGAAGTAAGAACAAGTAACAGAGAGAGGTTAAACAGAATAGTTATACCATACACTAATAATAATGAGAGGATTAGAGAAGTAAGAACAAGTAACAGAGAGAGGTTAAACAGAATAGTTATACCATACACTAATAATAATGAGAGGATTAGAGAAGTAAGAACAAGTAACAGAGAGAGGTTAAACAGAATAGTTATACCATACACTAATAATAATGAGAGGATTAGAGAAGTAAGAACAAGTAACAGAGAGAGGTTAAACAGAATAGTTATACCATACACTAATAATAATGAGAGGATTAGAGAAGTAAGAACATGTAACAGAGAGGTTAAACAGAATAGTTATACCATACACTAATAATAATGAGAGGATTAGAGAAGTAAGAACAAGTAACAGAGAGGTTAAACAGAATAGTTACACCATACACTAATAATAATGAGAGGATTAGAGAAGTAAGAACAAGTAACAGAGAGAGGTTAAAAAGAATAGTTATACCATACACTAATCATAATGAGAGGATTAGAGGAGTAAGAACAAGTAACAGAGAGAGGTTAAACAGAATAGTTATACCATACACTAATAATAATGAGAGGATTAGAGAAGTAAGAACAAGTAACAGAGAGAGGTTAAACAGAATAGTTATACCATACACTAATAATAATGAGAGGATTAGAGAAGTAAGAACAAGTAAAAGAGAGAGGTTAAACAGAATAGTTATACCATACACTAATAATAATGAGAGGATTAGAGAAGTAAGAACATGGAACAGAGAGAGGTGAAACAGAATAGTTATACCATACACTAATAATAATGAGAGGATTAGAGAAGTAAGAACAAGTAACAGAGAGAGGTTAAACAGAATAGTTATACCATACACTAATAATAATGAGAGGATTAGAGAAGTAAGAACAAGTAACAGAGAGAGGTTAAACAGAATAGTTATACCATACACTAATAATAATGAGAGGATTAGAGAAGTAAGAACAAGTAACAGAGAGAGGTTAAACAGAATAGTTATACCATACACTAATAATAATGATAGGATTAGAGAAGTAAGAACAAGTAACAAAGAGAGGTTAAAAATAATAGTTATACCATACACTAATAATAATGAGAGGATTAGAGAAGTAAGAACAAGTAACAGAGAGAGGTTAAACAGAATAGTTATACCATACACTAATAATAATGAGAGGATTAGAGAAGTAAGAACAAGTAACAGAGAGAGGTTAAACAGAATAGTTATACCATACACTAATAATAATGAGAGGATTAGAGAAGTAAGAACAAGTAACAGAGAGTTTAAACAGAATAGTTATACCATACACTAATAATAATGAGAGGATTAGAGAAGTAAGAACAAGTAACAGAGAGAGGTTAAACAGAATAGTTATACCATACACTAATAATAATGAGAGGATTACAGAAGTAAGAACAAGTAACAGAGAGAGGTTAAACAGAATAGTTACACCATACACTAATAATAATGAGAGGATTAGAGAAGTAAGAACAAGTAACAGAGAGAGGTTAAACAGAATAGTTATACCATACACTAATAATAATGAGAGGATTAGAGAAGTAAGAACAAGTAACAGAGAGGTTAAACAGAATAGTTATACCATACACTAATAATAATGAGAGGATTAGAGAAGTAAGAACAAGTAACAGAGAGAGGTTAAACAGAATAGTTATACCATACATTAATAATAATGAGAGGATTAGAGAAGTAAGAACAAGTAACAGAGAGAGGTTAAACAGAATAGTTATACCATACACTAATAATAATGAAAGGATTACAGAAGAAAGAACAAGTAACAGAGAGAGGTTAAACAGAATAGTTACACCATACATTAATAATAATGAGAGGATTAGAGAAGTAAGAACAAGTAACAGAGAGAGTTTAAACAGAATAGTTATACCATACACTAATAATCATGAGAGTATTATAGAAGTAAGAACAAGTAACAGAGAGAGTTTAAACAGAATAGTTATACCATACAATAATAATAATGAAAGGATTAGAGAAGTAAGAACAAGTAACAGAGAGAGGTTAAACAGAATAGTTATACCATACACTAATAATAATGAGAGGATTACAGAAGTAAGAACAAGTAACAGAGAGAGGTTAAACAGAATAGTTATACCATACACTAATAATAATGAGAGGATTAGAGAAGTAAGAACAAGTAACAGAGAGAGGTTAAACAGAATAGTTATACCATACACTAATAATAATGAGAGGATTAGAGAAGTAAGAACAAGTAACAGAGAGAGGTTAAACAGAATAGTTATACCATACACTAATAATAATGAGAGGATTAGAGAAGTAAGAACAAGTAACAGAGAGAGGTTAAACAGAATAGTTATACCATACACTAATAATAATGAGAGGATTAGAGAAGTAAGAACAAGTAACAGAGAGAGGTTAAACAGAATAGTTATACCATACACTAATAATAATGAGAGGATTAGAGAAGTAAGAACAAGTAACAGAGAGAGGTTAAACAGAATAGTTATACCATACACTAATAATAATGAGAGGATTAGAGAAGTAAGAACAAGTAACAGAGAGTGGTTAAACAGAATAGTTATACCATACACTAATAATAATGAGAGGATTAGAGAAGTAAGAACAAGTAACAGAGAGGTTAAACAGAATAGTTATACCATACACTAATAATAATGAGAGGATTAGAGAAGTAAGAACAAGTAACAGAGAGAGGTTAAACAGAATAGTTATACCATACACTAATAATAATGAGAGGATTAGAGAAGTAAGAACAAGTAACAGAGAGGTTAAACAGAATAGTTATACCATACACTAATAATAATGAGAGGATTAGAGAAGTAAGAACAAGTAACAGAGAGAGGTTAAACAGAATAGTTATACCATACACTAATAATAATGAGAGGATTAGAGAAGTAAGAACAAGTAACAGAGAGAGGTTAAACAGAATAGTTATACCATACACTAATAATAATGAGAGGATTAGAGAAGTAAGAACAAGTAACAGAGAGGTTAAACAGAATAGTTATACCATACACTAATAATAATGAGAGGATTAGAGAAGTAAGAACAAGTAACAGAGAGGTTAAACAGAATAGTTATACACACTCAATAATAATGAGATAATGAGAGGATTAGAGAAGAACAAGAACAAAGAGAGAGGTTAAACAGAATAGTTATACCATACACTAATAATAATGAGAGGATTAGAGAAGTAAGAACAAGTAACAGAGAGGTTAAACAGAATAGTTATACCATACACTAATAATAATGAGAGGATTAGAGAAGTAAGAACAAGTAACAGAGAGAGGTTAAACAGAATAGTTATACCATACACTAATAATAATGAGAGGATTAGAGAAGTAAGAACAAGTAACAGAGAGGTTAAACAGAATAGTTATACCATACACTAATAATAATGAGAGGATTAGAGAAGTAAGAACAAGTAACAGAGAGAGGTTAAACAGAATAGTTATACCATACACTAATAATAATGAGAGGATTAGAGAAGTAAGAACAAGTAACAGAGAGAGGTTAAACAGAATAGTTATACCATACACTAATAATAATGAGAGGATTAGAGAAGTAAGAACAAGTAACAGAGAGAGGTTAAACAGAATAGTTATACTATACACTAATAATAATGAGAGGATTAGAGAAGTAAGAACAAGTAACAGAGAGAGGTTAAACAGAATAGTTATACCATACACTAATAATAATGAGAGGATTAGAGAAGTAAGAACAAGTAACAGAGAGGTTAAACAGAATAGTTATACCATACACTAATAATAATGAGAGGATTAGAGAAGTAAGAACAAGTAACAGAGAGAGGTTAAACAGAATAGTTATACCATACACTAATAATAATGAGAGGATTAGAGTAGTAAGAACAAGTAACAGAGAGAGGTTAAACAGAATAGTTACACCATACACTAATAATAATGAGAGGATTAGAGAAGTAAGAACATGTAACAGAGAGAGGTTAAACAGAATAGTTATACCATACACTAATAATAATGAGAGGATTAGAGAAGTAAGAACAAGTAACAGAGAGAGGTTAAACAGAATAGTTATACCATACACTAATAATAATGAGAGGATTAGAGAAGTAAGAACAAGTAACAGAGAGAGGTGAAACAGAATAGTTATACCATACACTAATAATAATGAGAGGATTAGAGAAGTAAGAACAAGTAACAGAGAGAGGTTAAACAGAATAGTTATACCACACACTAATAATAATGAGAGGATTAGAGAAGTAAGAACAAGTAACAGAGAGAGGTTAAACAGAATAGTTATACCATACACTAATAATAATGAGAGGATTAGAGAAGTAAGAACAAGTAACAGAGAGAGGTTAAACAGAATAGTTATACCATACACTAATAATAATGAGAGGATTAGAGAAGTAAGAACAAGTAACAGGGAGAGGTTAAACAGAATAGTTATACCATACACTAATAATAATGAGAGGATTAGAGAAGTAAGAACAAGTAACAGAGAGAGGTTAAACAGAATAGTTATACCATACACTAATAATAATGAGAGGATTAGAGAAGTAAGAACAAGTAACAGAGAGAGGTTAAACAGAATAGTTATACCATTCACTAATAATAATGAGAGGATTAGAGAAGTAAGAACAAGTAACAGAGAGAGGTTAAACAGAATAGTTATACCACACTAATAATAATGAGAGGATTAGAGAAGTAAGAACAAGTAACAGAGAGAGGTTAAACAGAATAGTTATACCATTCACTAATAATAATGAGAGGATTAGAGAAGTAAGAACAAGTAACAGGGAGAGGTTAAACAGAATAGTTATACCATACACTAATAATAATGAGAGGATTAGAGAAGTAAGAACAAGTAACAGAGAGAGGTTAAACAGAATAGTTATACCATACACTAATAATAATGAGAGGATTAGAGAAGTAAGAACAAGTAACAGAGAGAGGTTAAACAGAATAGTTATACCATACACTAATAATAATGAGAGGATTAGAGAAGTAAGAACAAGTAACAGAGAGAGGTTAAACAGAATAGTTATACCATACACTAATAATAATGAGAGGATTAGAGAAGTAAGAACAAGTAACAGAGAGAGGTTAAACAGAATAGTTATACCATACACTAATAATAATGAGAGGATTAGAGAAGTAAGAACAAGTAACAGAGAGAGGTTAAACAGAATAGTTATACCATACACTAATAATAATGAGAGGATTAGAGAAGTAAGAACAAGTAACAGAGAGATGTTAAACAGAATAGTTATACCATACACTAATAATAATGAGAGGATTAGAGAAGTAAGAACAAGTAACAGAGAGAGGTTAAACAGAATAGTTATACCATACACTAATAATAATGAGAGGATTAGAGAAGTAAGAACAAGTAACAGAGAGGTTAAACAGAATAGTTACACCATACACTAATAATAATGAGAGGATTAGAGAAGTAAGAACAAGTAACAGAGAGAGGTTAAACAGAATAGTTATACCATACACTAATAATAATGAGAGGATTAGAGAAGTAAGAACAAGTAACAGAGAGGTTAAACAGAATAGTTATACCATACACTAATAATAATGAGAGGATTAGAGAAGTAAGAACAAGTAACAGAGAGGTTAAACAGAATAGTTATACCATACACTAATAATAATGAGAGGATTAGAGAAGTAAGAACAAGTAACAGAGAGGTTAAACAGAATCATTATATCATACACTAATAAAAATGAGAGGATTAAAGAAGAAAGAACAAGTAACAGAGAGAGTTTAAACAGAATAGTAATACCAAACACTAATAATAATGAGAGGATTAGAGAAGTAAGAACAAGTAACAGAGAGGTTAAACAGAATAGTTATACCATACACTAATAATAATGAGAGGATTAGAGAAGTAAGAACAAGTAACAGAGAGGTTAAAGAGAATAGTTACACCGTACACTAATAATAATGAGAGGATTAGAGAAGTAAGAACAAGTAACAGAGAGAGGTTAAACAGAATAGTTATACCATACTTTAATAATAATGAGAGGATTAGAGAAGTAAGAACAAGTAACTGAGAGAGGTTAAACAGAATAGTTATACCATACACTAATAATAATGAGAGGATTAGAGAAGTAAGAACAAGTAACAGAGAGAGGTTAAACAGAATAGTTATACCATACACTAATAATAATGAGAGGATTAGAGAAGTAAGAACAAGTAACAGAGAGAGGTTAAACAGAATAGTTATACCATACACTAATAATAATGAGAGGATTAGAGAAGTAAGAACAAGTAACAGAGAGAGGTTAAACAGAATAGTTATACCATACACTAATAATAATGAGAGGATTAGAGAAGTAAGAACAAGTAACAGAGAGAGGTTAAACAGAATAGTTATACCATACACTAATAATAATGAGAGGATTAGAGAAGTAAGAACAAGTAACAGAGAGAGGTTAAACAGAATAGTTATACCATACACTAATAATAATGAGAGGATTAGAGAAGTAAGAACAAGTAACAGAGAGGTTACACAGCATAGTTATACCATACACTAATAATAATCAGAGGATTAGAGCAGTAAGCACAAGTAACAGAGAGAGGTTCAACAGAATAGTTATACCATACACTAATAATAATGAGAGGATTAGAGAAGTAAAGACAAGTAACAGAGAGAGTCTAAACAGAATAGTTATACCATACACTAATAATAATGAGAGGATTAGAAAAGTAAGAACAAGTAACAGAGAGAGGTTAAAAAGAATCGTTATACCATACACTAGTAATAATGAGAGGATTAGAGAAGTAAGAACAAGTAACAGAGAGAGGTTAAACAGAATAGTTATACCATACACTAATAATAATGAGAGGATTAGAGAAGTAAGAACATGTAACAGAGAGAGGTGAAACAGAATAGTTATACCATACACTAATAATAATGAGAGGATTAGAGTAGTAAGAACAAGTAACAGAGAGAGGTTAAACAGAATAGTTACACCATACACTAATAATAATGAGAGGATTAGAGAAGTAAGAACAAGTAACAGAGAGGTTAAACAGAATAGTTATACCATACACTAATAATAATGAGAGGATTAGAAGTAAGAACAAGTAACAGAGAGGTTAAACAGAATAGTTATACCATACACTAATAATAATGAGAGGATTAGAGAAGTAAGAACAAGTAACAGAGAGAGGTTAAACAGAATAGTTATACCATACACTAATAATAATGAGAGGATTAGAGAAGTAAGAACAAGCAACAGAGAGAGGTTAAACAGAATAGTTATACCATACACTAATAATAATGAGAGGATTAGAGAAGTAAGAACAAGTAACAGAGAGAGGTTAAACAGAATAGTTATACCATACACTAATAATAATGAGAGGATTAGAGAAGTAAGAACAAGTAACAGAGAGAGGTTAAACAGAATAGTTATACCATACACTAATAATAATGAGAGGATTAGAGAAGTAAGAACAAGTAACAGAGAGAGGTTAAACAGAATAGTTATACCATACACTAATAATAATGAGAGGATTAGAGAAGTAAGAACAAGTAACAGAGAGAGGTTAAACAGAACAGTTATACCATACACTAATAATAATGAGAGGATTAGAAGTAAGAACAAGTAACAGAGAGAGGTTAAACAGAATAGTTATACCATACACTAATAATAATGAGAGGATTAGAGAAGTAAGAACAAGTAACAGAGAGAGGTTAAACAGAATAGTTATACCATACACTAATAATAATGAGAGGATTAGAGAAGTAAGAACAAGTAACAAAGAGAGGTTAAACAGAATAGTTATACCATACACTAATAATAATGAGAGGATTAGAGAAGTAAGAACAAGTGACAGAGAGAGGTTAAACAGAATAGTTATACCATACAATAATAATAATGAGAGGATTAGGGAGGTAAGAACAAGTAACAGAAAGGTTAAACAGAATAGTTATACCATACACTAATAATAATGAGAGGATTAGAGAAGTAAGAACAAGTAACAGAGAGAGTTTAAACAGAATAGCTATACCATACACTAATAATAATAAGAGGATTAGGGAAGTAAGAACAAGTAACACAGAGAGGTCAGACAGAATAGTTATACCATACATTAATAATAATGCGAGGATTAGAGAAGTAAGAACAAGTAACAAAGAGAGGTTAAACAGAATCATTATACCATACACTAATAATAATGAGAGGATTAGAGAAGTAAGAACAAGTAAAATAGAGAGGTTAAACAGAATAGTTATACCATACACTAATAATAATGAGAGGATTAGAGAAGTAAGAACAAGTAACAGAGAGAGGTTAAACAGAATAGTTATACCATACACTAATAATAATGAGAGGATTAGAGAAGTAAGAACAAGTAACAGAGAGAGGTTAAACAGAATAGTTATACCATACACTAATAATAATGAGAGGATTAGAGAAGTAAGAACAAGTAACAGAGAGAGGTTAAACAGAATAGTTATACCATACACTAATAATAATGAGAGGATTAGAGAAGAACAAGTAACAGAGAGAGGTTAAACAGAATAGTTATACCATACACTAATAATAATGAGAGGATTAGAGAAGTAAGAACACGTAACAGAGAGAGGTTAAACAGAATAGTTATACCATACACTAATAATTATGAGAGGATTAGAGAAGTAAGAACAAGTAACAGAGAGGTTAAACAGAATAGTTATACCATACACTAATAATAATGAGAGGATTAGAGAAGTAAGAACAAGTAACAGAGAGAGGTTAAACAGAATAGTTATACCATACACTAATAATAATGAGAGGATTAGAGAAGTAAGAACAAGTAACAGAGAGGTTAAACAGAATAGTTATACCATACACTAATAATAATGAGAGGATTAGAGAAGTAAGAACAAGTAACAGAGAGAGGTTAAACAGAATAGTTATACCATACACTAATAATAATGAGAGGATTAGAGAAGTAAGAACAAGTAACAGAGAGGTTAAACAGAATAGTTATACCATACACTAATAATAATGAGAGGATTAGAGAAGTAAGAACAAGTAACAGAGAGGTTAAACAGAATAGTTATACCATACACTAATAATAATGAGAGGATTAGAGAAGTAAGAACAAGTAACAGAGAGAGGTTAAACAGAATAGTTATACCATACACTAATAATAATGAGAGGATTAGAGAAGTAAGAACAAGTAACAGAGAGAGGTTAAACAGAATAGTTATACCATACACTAATAATAATGAGAGGATTAGAGAAGTAAGAACAAGTAACAGAGAGGTTAAACAGAATAGTTATACCATACACTAATAATAATGAGAGGATTAGAGAAGTAAGAACAAGTAACAGAGAGGTTAAACAGAATAGTTATACCATACACTAATAATAATGAGAGGATTAGAGAAGTAAGAACAAGTAACAGAGAGAGGTTAAACAGAATAGTTATACCATACACTAATAATAATGAGAGGATTAGAGAAGTAAGAACAAGTAACAGAGAGAGGTTAAACAGAATAGTTATACCACACACTAATAATAATGAGAGGATTAGAGAAGTAAGAACAAGTAACAGAGAGAGGTTAAACAGAATAGTTATACCATACACTAATAATAATGAGAGGATTAGAGAAGTAAGAACAAGTAACAGAGAGGTTAAACAGAATAGTTATACCATTCACTAATAATAATGAGAGGATTAGAGAAGTAAGAACAAGTAACAGGGAGAGGTTAAACAGAATAGTTATACCATACACTAATAATAATGAGAGGATTAGAAAAGTAAGAACAAGTAACAGAGAGAGGTTAAAAAGAATCGTTATACCATACACTAGTAATAATGAGAGGATTAGAGAAGTAAGAACAAGTAACAGAGAGAGGTTAAACAGAATAGTTATACCATACACTAATAATAATGAGAGGATTAGAGAAGTAAGAACAAGTAACAGAGAGAGGTTAAACAGAATAGTTATACCACACACTAATAATAATGAGAGGATTAGAGAAGTAAGAACAAGTAACAGAGAGAGGTTAAACAGAATAGTTATACCATACACTAATAATAATGAGAGGATTAGAGAAGTAAGAACATGTAACAGAGAGAGGTTAAACAGAATAGTTATACCATACACTAATAATAATGAGAGGATTAGAGAAGTAAGAACAAGTAACAGAGAGAGGTTAAACAGAATAGTTATACCATACACTAATAATAATGAGAGGATTAGAGAAGTAAGAACAAGTAACAGAGAGAGGTTAAACAGAATAGTTATACCATACACTAATAATAATGAGAGGATTAGAGAAGTAAGAACAAGTAACAGAGAGAGGTTAAACAGAATAGTTATATCATACACTAATAATAATGAGAGGATTAGAGAAGTAAGAACAAGTAACAGAGAGAGGTTAAACAGAATAGTTATACCATACACTAATAATAATGAGAGGATTAGAGAAGTAAGAACAAGTAACAGAGAGGTTAAACAGAATAGTTATACCATACACTAATAATAATGAGAGGATTAGAGAAGTAAGAACAAGTAACAGAGAGAGGTTAAACAGAATAGTTATACCATACACTAATAATAATGAGAGGATTAGAGAAGTAAGAACAAGTAACAGAGAGAGGTTAAACAGAACAGTTATACCATACACTAATAATAATGAGAGGATTAGAAAAGTAAGAACAAGTAACAGAGAGAGGTTAAAAAGAATCGTTATACCATACACTAATAATAATGATAGGATTAGAGAAGTAAGAACAAGTAACAGAGAGAGGTTAAACAGAATAGTTATACCATACACTAATAATAATGAGAGGATTAGAGAAGTAAGAACATGTAACAGAGAGAGGTGAAACAGAATAATTATACCATACACTAATAATAATGAGAGGATTAGAGTAGTAAGAACAAGTAACAGAGAGAGGTTAAACAGAATAGTTACACCATACACTAATAATAATGAGAGGATTAGAGAAGTAAGAACAAGTAACAGAGAGAGGTTAAACAGAATAGTTATACCATACACTAATAATAATGAGAGGATTAGAGAAGTAAGAACAAGTAACAGAGAGAGGTTAAACAGAATAGTTATACCATACACTAATAATAATGAGAGGATTAGAGAAGTAAGAACAAGTAACAGAGAGAGGTTAAACAGAATAGTTATACCATACACTAATAATAATGAGAGGATTAGAGTAAGAACAAGTAACAGAGATGTTAAACAGAATCGTTATACCATACACTAGTAATAATGAGAGGATTAGAGAAGTAAGAACAAGTAACAGAGAGAGGTTAAACAGAATAGTTATACCATACACTAATAATAATGAGAGGATTAGAGAAGTAAGAACAAGTAACAGAGAGAGGTTAAACAGAATAGTTATACCATACACTAATAATAATGAGAGGATTAGAGAAGTAAGAACAAGTAACAGAGAGAGGTTAAACAGAATAGTTACACCATACACTAATAATAATGAGAGGATTAGAGAAGTAAGAACAAGTAACAGAGAGAGGTTAAACAGAATAGTTATACCATACACTAATAATAATGAGAGGATTAGAGAAGTAAGAACAAGTAACAGAGAGAGGTTAAACAGAATAGTTATACCATACACTAATAATAATGAGAGGATTAGAGAAGTAAGAACAAGTAACATAGAGGTTAAAAAGAATCGTTATACCATACACTAGTAATAATGAGAGGATTAGAGAAGTAAGAACAAGTAACAGAGAGAGGTTAAACAGAATAGTTATACCATACACTAATAATAATGAGAGGATTAGAGAAGTAAGAACAAGTAACAGAGAGAGGTTAAACAGAATAGTTATACCATACACTAATAATAATGAGAGGATTAGAGAAGTAAGAACATGTAACAGAGAGAGGTGAAACAGAATAGTTATACCATACACTAATAATAATGAGAGGATTAGAGTAGTAAGAACAAGTAACAGAGAGAGGTTAAACAGAATAGTTACACCATACACTAATAATAATGAGAGGATTAGAGAAGTAAGAACAAGTAACAGAGAGAGGTTAAAAATAATAGTTATACCATACACTAATAATAATGAGAGGATTAGAGAAGTAAGAACAAGTAACAGAGAGAGGTTAAACAGAATAGTTATACCATACACTAATAATAATGAGAGGATTAGAGAAGTAAGAACAAGTAACAGAGAGAGGTTAAACAGAACAGTTATACCATACACTAATAATAATGAGAGGATTAGAGAAGTAAGAACAAGTAACAGAGAGAGGTTAAACAGAATAGTTATACCATACACTAATAATAATGAGAGGATTAGAGAAGTAAGAACAAGTAACAGAGAGAGGTTAAACAGAATAGTTATACCATTCACTAATAATAATGAGAGGATTAGAGAAGTAAGAACAAGTAACAGAGAGTTTAAACAGAATAGTTATACCATACACTAATAATAATGAGAGGATTAGAGAAGTAAGAACAAGTAACAGAGAGAGGTTAAACAGAATAGTTATACCATACACTAATAATAATGAGAGGATTAGAAAAGTAAGAACAAGTAACAGAGAGAGGTTAAACAGAATAGTTATACCATACACTAATAATAATGAGAGGATTAGAGAAGTAAGAACAAGTAACAGAAAGAGGTTAAACAGAATAGTTATACCATACACTAATAATAATGAGAGGATTAGAGAAGTAAGAACAAGTAAAAGAGAGAGGTTAAACAGAATAGTTATACCATACACTAATAATAATGAGAGGATTAGAGAAGTAAGAACAAGTAACAGAGAGAGGTTAAACAGAATAGTTATACCATACACTAATAATAATGAGAGGATTAGAGACGTAAGAACAAGTAACAGAGAGGTTAAACAGAATAGTTATACCATACACTAATAATAATGAGAGGATTAGAGAAGTAAGAACAAGTAACAGAGAGAGGTTAAACAGAATAGTTATACCATACACTAATAATAATGAGAGGATTAGAGAAGTAAGAACAAGTAACAGAGAGGTTAAACAGAAGAATAGTTATACCATACACTAATAATAATGAGAGGATTAGAGAAGTAAGAACAAGTAACAGAGAGAGGTTAAACAGAATAGTTATACCATACACTAATAATAATGAGAGGATTAGAGAAGTAAGAACAAGTAACAGAGAGAGGTTAAACAGAATAGTTATACCATACACTAATAATAATGAGAGGATTAGAGAAGTAAGAACAAGTAACTGAGAGAGGTTAAACAGAATAGTTATACCATACACTAATAATAATGAGAGGATTAGAGAAGTAAGAACAAGTAACAGAGAGAGGTTAAACAGAATAGTTATACCATACACTAATAATAATGAGAGGATTAGAGTAGTAAGAACAAGTAACAGAGAGAGGTTAAACAGAATAGTTACACCATACACTAATAATAATTAGAGGATTAGAGAAGTAAGAACAAGTAACAGAGAGAGGTTAAAAAGAATAGTTATACCATATAGTAATAATAATGAGAGGATTAGAGAAGTAAGAACAAGTAACAGAGAGGTTAAACAGAATAGTTATACCATACACTAATAATAATGAGAGGATTAGAGAAGTAAGAACAAGCAACAGAGAGGTTAAACAGAATAGTTACACCATACACTAATAATAATGAGAGGATTAGAGAAGTAAGAACAAGTAACAGAGAGAGGTTAAAAATAATAGTTATACCATACACTAATAATAATGAGAGGATTAGAGAAGTAAGAACAAGTAACAGAGAGAGGTTAAAAAGAATAGTTATACCATATAGTAATAATAATGAGAGGATTAGAGAAGTAAGAACAAGTAACAGAGAGAGGTTAAACAGAATAGTTATACCATACACTAATAATAATGAGAGGATTAGAGAAGTAAGAACAAGTAACAGAGAGAGGTTAAACAGAATAGTTATACCATACACTAATAATAATGAGAGGATTAGAGAAGTAAGAACAAGTAACAGAGAGGTTAAACAGAATAGTTATACCATACACTAATAATAATGAGAGGATTAGAGAAGTAAGAACAAGTAACAGAGAGAGGTTAAACAGAATAGTTATACCATACACTAATAATAATGAGAGGATTAGAGAAGTAAGAACAAGTAACAGAGAGAGGTTAAACAGAATAGTTATACCATACACTAATAATAATGAGAGGATTAGAGAAGTAAGAACAAGTAACAGAGAGAGGTTAAACAGAATAGTTATACCATACACTAATAATAATGAGAGGATTAGAGAAGTAAGAACAAGTAACAGAGAGAGGTTAAACAGAATAGTTATACCATACACTAATAATAATGAGAGGATTAGAGAAGTAACAACAAGTAACAGAGAGAGGTTAAACAGAATCGTTATACCATACACTAATAATGAGAGGATTAGAGAAGTAAGAACAAGTAACAGAGAGAGGTTAAACAGAATAGTTATACCATACACTAATAATAATGAGAGGATTAGAGAAGTAAGAACAAGTAACAGAGAGAGGTTAAACAGAATAGTTATACCATACACTAATAATAATGAGAGGATTAGAGAAGTAAGAACAAGTAACAGAGAGAGGTTAAACAGAATAGTTATACCATTCACTAATAATAATGAGAGGATTAGAGAAGTAAGAACAAGTAACAGAGAGAGGTTAAACAGAATAGTTATACCACACACTAATAATGAGAGGATTAGAGAAGTAAGAACAAGTAACAGAGAGAGGTTAAACAGAATAGTTATACCATACACTAATAATAATGAGAGGATTAGAGAAGTAAGAACAAGTAACAGAGAGAGGTTAAACAGAATAGTTATACCATACACTAATAATAATGAGAGGATTAGAGAAGTAAGAACAAGTAACAGAGAGAGGTTAAACAGAATAGTTATACCATACACTAATAATAATGAGAGGATTAGAGAAGTAAGAACAAGTAACAGAGAGAGGTTAAACAGAATCGTTATACCATACACTAATAATAATGAGAGGATTAGAGAAGTAAGAACAAGTAACAGAGAGAGGTTAAACAGAATAGTTATACCATACACTAATAATAATGAGAGGATTAGAGAAGTAAGAACAAGTAACAGAGAGAGGTTAAACAGAATAGTTATACCATACACTAATAATAATGAGAGGATTAGAAGTAAGAACAAGTAACAGAGAGAGTTAAACAGAATAGTTATACCATACACTAATAATAATGAGAGGATTAGAGAAGTAAGAACAAGTAACAGAGAGAGGTTAAACAGAATAGTTATACCATACACTAATAATAATGAGAGGATTAGAGAAGTAAGAACAAGTAACATAGAGAGGTTAAACAGAATAGTTATACCATACACTAATAATAATGAGAGGATTAGAGAAGTAAGAACAAGTAACATAGAGAGGTTAAACAGAATAGTTATACCATACACTAATAATAATGAGAGGATTAGAGAAGTAAGAACAAGTAACAGAGAGAGGTTAAACAGATTAGTTATACCATACACTAATAATAATGAGAGGATTAGAGAAGTAAGAACAAGTAACAAAGAGAGGTTAAACAGAATAGTTATACCATACACTAATAATAATGAGAGGATTAGAGAAGTAAGAACAAGTAACAGAGAGAGGTTAAACAGAATAGTTATACCATACAATAATAATAATGAGAGGATTACAGAAGTAAGAACAAGTAACATAGAAAGGTTAAACAGAATAGTTATACCATACACTAATAATAATGAGAGGATTAGAGAAGTAAGAACAAGTAACAGAGAGAGTTTAAACAGAATAGTTATACCATACACTAATAATAATGAGAGGATTAGAGAAGTAAGAACAAGTAACACAGAGAGGTTAAACAGAATAGTTATACCATACACTAATAATAATGAGAGGATTAGAGAAGTAAGAACAAGTAACAGAGAGAGTTTAAACAGAATAGTTATACCATACACTAATAATAATGAGAGGATTAGACAAGTAAGAACAAGTAACAGAGAGAGGTTAAACAGAATAGTTATACCATACACTAATAATAATGAGAGGATAACAGAAGTAAGAAAAAGTAACAGAGAGAGGTTAAACAGAATAGTTATACCATACACTAATAATAATGAGAGGATAAGAGAAGTAAGAACAAGTAACAGAGAGAGGTCAAACAGAATAGTTATACCATACACTAATAATAACGAGAGGATTAGAGAAGTAAGAACAAGAAACAGAGAGAGGTTAAACAGAATAGTTATACCATACACTAATAATAATGAGAGGATTAGAGAAGTAAGAACAAGTAACAGAGAGAGGTTAAACAGAATAGTTATACCATACACTAATAATAATGAGAGGATTAGAGAAGTAAGAACAACTAACAAAGAGAGGTTAAACAAAATAGTTATACCATACAATAATAATAATGAGAGGATTACAGAAGTAAGAACAAGTTACATAGAGAGGTTAAACAGAATAGTTACACCATACACTAATAATATTGAGAGGATTACAGAAGTAAGAACAAGTAACAGAGAGAGGTTAAACAGAACAGTTATACCATACACTAATAATAATGAGAGGATTAGAGAAGTAAGAACAAGTAACAGAGAGAGGTTAAACAGAATCGTTATACCATACACTAATAATAATGAGAGGATTAGAGAAGTAAGAACAAGTAACAGAGAGAGGTTAAACAGAAAAGTTATATCTTACACTAATAATAATGAGAGGATTAGAGAAGTAAGAACAAGTAACAGAGAGAGGTTAAACAGAATAGTTATACCATACACTAATAATAATGAGAGGATTAGAGAAGTAAGAACAAGTAACATAGAGAGGTTAAACAGAATAGTTATACCATACACTAATAATAATGAGAGGATTAGAGAAGTAAGAACAAGTAACAGAGAGAGTTTAAACAGAATAGTTATACCATACACTAATAATAATGAGAGGATTAGAGAAGTAAGAACAAGTAACAGAGAGAGTTTAAACAGAATAGTTATACCATACACTAATAATAATGAGAGGATTAGAGAAGTAAGAACAAGTAACAGAGAGAGTTTAAACAGAATAGTTATACCATACACTAATAATAATGAGAGGATTAGAGAAGTAAGAACAAGTAACAGAGAGAGGTTAAACAGAATAGTTATACCATACACTAATAATAATGAGAGGATAACAGAAGTAAGAACAAGTAACATAGAGAGGTTAAACAGAATAGTTACACCATACACTAATAATAATGAGAGGATTACAGAAGTAAGAACAAGTAACAGAGAGAGGTTAAACAGAATAGTTATACCATACACTAATAATAATTAGAGGATAACAGAAGTAAGAACAAGTAACAGAGAGAGGTCAAACAGAATAGTTATACCATACACTAATAAAAATGAGAGGATTAGAGAAGTAAGAACAAGTAACAGAGAGAGGTTAAACAGATTAGTTATACCATACACTAATAATAATGAGAGGATTAGAGAAGTAAGAACAAGTAACAAAGAAAGGTTAAACAAAATAGTTATACTATACAATAATAATAATGAGAGGATTACAGAAGTAAGAACAAGTAACATAGAGAGGTTAAACAGAATATTTACACCATACACTAATAATAATGAGAGGATTACAGAAGTAAGAACAAGTAACAGAGAGAGGTTAAACAGAAAAGTTATACCATACACTAATAATAATGAGAGGATTAGAGAAGTAAGAACAAGTAACAGAGAGAAGTTAAACAGAATAGTTATACCATACACAAATAATAATGAGAGGATTACAGAAGTAAGAACAAGTAACATAGAGAGGTTAAACAGAAAAGTTATACCATACACTAATAATAATGAGAGGATTAGAGAAGTAAGAACAAGTAACAGAGAGAGTTTAAACAGAATAGTTATACCATACACTAATAATAATGAGAGGATTAGAGAAGTAAGAACAAGTAACACAGAGAGGTCAAACAGAATAGTTATACCATACACAAATAATAATGAAAGGATTAGAGAAGTAAGAACAAGTAACAGAGAGAGGTTAAACAGAATAGTTATACCATACACTAATAATAATGAGAGGATAACAGAAGTAAAACAAGTAACATAGAGAGGTTAAACAGAATAGTTACACCATACACTAATAATAATGAGAGGATTACAGAAGTATGAACAAGTAACAGAGAGAGGTTAAACAGAATATTTATACCATACACTAATAATAATTAGAGGATTAGAGAAGTAAGAACAAGTAACATAGAGAGGTTAAACAGAATAGTTATACCATATACTAATAATAATGAGAGGATTAGAGAAGTAAGAAAAAGTAAAATAGAGAGGTTAAACAGAATAGTTATACCATACACTAATAATAATGAGAGGATTAGAGAAGTAAGAACAAGTAACAGAGAGAGGTTAAACAGAATCATTATACCATACACTAATAATAATGAGAGGATTAGAGAAGTAAGAACAAGTAACAGAGAGAGGTTAAACAGAATAGTTATACCATACACTAATAATAATGAGAGGATTAGAGAAGTAAGAACAAGTAACAGAGAGAGGTTAAACAGAATAGTTACACCATACACTAATAATAATGAGAGGATTAGAAAAGTAAGAACAAGTAACAGAGAGAGGTTAAACAAAATAGTTATACCATACACTAATAATAATGAGAGGATTAGAGAAGTAAGAACAAGTAACAGAAAGAGGTTAAGCAGAATAGTTATACCATACACTAATAATAATGATAGGATTAGAGAAGTAAGAACAAGTAACAGAGAGAGGTTAAACAGAATAGTTATACCATACACTAATAATAATGAGAGGATTAGAGAAGTAAGAACATGGAACAGAGAGAGGTGAAACAGAATAGTTATACCATACACTAATAATAATGAGAGGATTAGAGAAGTAAGAACAAGTAACAGAGAGAGGTTAAACAGAATAGTTACACCATACACTAATCATAATGAGAGGATTAGAGAAGTAAGAACAAGTAACAGAGAGAGGTTAAACAGAATAGTTATACCATACACTAATAATAATGAGAGGATTAGAGAAGTAAGAACAAGTAACAGAGAGAGGTTAAACAGAATAGTTATACCATACACTAATAATAATGAGAGGATTAGAGAAGTAAGAACAAGTAACAAAGAGAGGTTAAACAGAATAGTTATACCATACAATAATAATAATGAGAGGATTACAGAAGTAAGAACAAGTAACAGAGAGAGGTTAAACAGAATAGTTACACCATACACTAATAATAATGAGAGGATTACCGAAGTAAGAACAAGTAACAGAGAGAGGTTAAACAGAACAGTTATACCATACACTAATAATAATGAGAGGATTAGAAAAGTAAGAACAAGTAACAGAGAGAGGTTAAAAAGAATCGTTATACCATACACTAGTAATAATGAGAGGATTAGAGAAGTAAGAACAAGTAACAGAGAGAGGTTAAACAGAATAGTTATACCATACACTAATAATAATGAGAGGATTAGAGAAGTAAGAACAAGTAACAAAGAGAGGTTAAACAGAATAGTTATACCATACAATAATAATAATGAGAGGATTAGAGAAGTAAGAACAAGTAACAGAGAGAGTTTAAACAGAATAGTTATACCACACACTAATAATAATGAGAGGATTAGAGAAGTAAGAACAAGTAACAGAGAGAGGTTAAACAGAATAGTTATACCATTCACTAATAATAATGAGAGGATTAGAGAAGTAAGAACAAGTAACAGGGAGAGGTTAAACAGAATAGTTATACCATACACTAATAATAATGAGAGGATTACCGAAGTAAGAACAAGTAACAGAGAGAGGTTAAACAGAGCAGTTATACCATACACTAATAATAATGAGAGGATTAGAGAAGTAAGAACAAGTAACAGAGAGAGGTTAAAAAGAATCGTTATACCATACACTAATAATAATGAGAGGATTAGAGAAGTAAGAACAAGTAACACAGAGAGGTCAAACAGAATAATTATACCATACACTAATAATAATGAGAGGATTAGAGAAATAAGAACAAGTAAGAGAGAGAGTTTAAACAGAATAGTTATACCATACACTAATAATAATGAGAGGATTAGAGAAGTAAGAACACGTAAAATAGAGAGGTTAACCAGAATAGTTATACCATACATTAATAATAATGAGAGGATTAGAGAAGTAAGAACAAGTAACAAAGAGAGGTTAAACAGAATCATTATACCATATACTAATAATAATGAGAGGATTAGAGAAGTAAGAACAAGTAACAGAGAGAGGTTAAACAGAATAGTTATACCATACACTAATAATAATGAGAGGATTAGAGAAGTAAGAACAAGTAACAGAGAGAGGTTAAACAGAATAGTTACACCATACACTAATAATAATGAGAGGATTAGAGAAGTAAGAACAAGTAACAGAGAGAGGTTAAACATAATAGTTATACCATACACTAATAATTATGAGAGGATTAGAGAAGTAAGAACAAGTAACTGAGAGAGGTTAAACAGAATAGTTATACCATACACTAATAATAATGAGAGGATTAGAGAAGTAAGAACAAGTAACAGAGAGAGGTTAAACAGAATAGTTATACCATACACTAATAATAATGAGAGGATTAGAGAAGTAAGAACAAGTAACAGAGAGAGGTTAAACAGAATAGTTATAGCATACACTGATAATAATGAGAGGATTAGAGAAGTAAGAACAAGTAACAGTAAGAGGTTAAACAGAATAGTTATACCATACACTAATAATAATGAGAGGATTAGAGAAGTAAGAACAAGTAACATAGAGAGATTAAACAGATATAGTTATACCATACACTAAGAATAATGAGAGGATTAGCGACATTTTCTATAAACGTTTTGTAGATGACATCTATTTCATTTGGAAAGGAAATATTGAGACACTTAAAGATTTTATTAAATACATAAATGGGAAGACTGAGTTTCTATCCTTCATAGGAAAATGGTCTAAGAACCAGATATAGTTCCAAGATGTGCTGTTACTGAGAGAAGGGCAACATATAGAAACACAGTTATATAGAAAAGAAAGTAGGAAGAACACATTACTACATCGCACCAGTATGCATCCCCCTCATATATATAAAAACATAGTTAAGGGTGAAATGTTGAGAGCATCTAGACTCACGAGTAATGATAATTGATTTAATAGTAGTATAGAGATGTTACAGAATGAATTTGAGGAAAGGGGATATAAATGAAATGAGATAGTGAGTTTGAAACAAGGAAACAATATGAGAAGGGATACCACAGGGAAGCCATTTATACACAAAAGAAATAATGAAGACAATATTCAGGTAAGAACAAGTAACAGAGAGAGGTTAAACAGAATATTTATACCATACACTAATAATAATGAGAGGATTAGAGAAGTAAGAACAAGTAACAGAGAGAGATTAAACAGAATAGTTATACCATACACTAATAATAATGAAAGGATTAGAGAAGTAAGAACAAGTAACAGAGAGAGGTTAAACAGAATAGTTATACCATACACTAATAATAATGAGAGGATTAGAGAAGTAAGAACAAGTAACAGAGAGAAGTTAAACAGAATAGTTATACCATACACTAATAATAATGAGAGGATTAGAGAAGTAAGAACAAGTAACATAGAGAGGTTAAACAGAATAGTTATACCATACACTAATAATAATGAGAGGATTAGAGAAGTAAGAACAAGTGACAGAGAGAGGTTAAACAGAATAGTTATATCATGCACTAATAATTATGAGAGGATTAGAGAAGTAAGAACAAGTAACAGAGAGAGGTTAAACAGAATAGTTATACCATACACTAATAATAATGAGAGGATTACAGAAGTAAGAACATGTAACAGAGAGAGGTTAAACAGAATAGTTATACCATACTCTAATAATAATGAGAGGATTAGAGAAGTAAGAACAAGTAACAGAGAGAGGTTAAACAGATTAGTTATACCATACACTAATAATAATGAGAGGATTAGAGAAGTAAGAACAAGTAACAGAGAGAGGTTAAACAGATTAGTTATACCATACACTAATAATAATGAGAGGATTAGAGAAGTAAGAACAAGTAACAAAGAGAGGTTAAACAGAATCGTTATACCATACCCTAATAATAATGAGAGGATTAGAGAAGTAAGAACAAGTAGCAGAGAGAGGTTAAACAGAATAGTTATACCATACAATAATAATAATGAGAGGATTACAGAAGTAAGAACAAGTAACATAGAGAAGTTAAACAGAATAGTTACACCATACACTAATCATAATGAGAGGATTAGAGAAGTAAGAACAAGTAACAGAGAGTTTAAACAGAATAGTTATACCATACACTAATAATAATGAGAGGATTACAGAAGTAAGAACAAGTAACAGAGAGAGGTTAAACAGAATAGTTATACCATACACTAATAATAATGAGAGGATTAGAGAAGTAAGAACAAGTAACAGAGAGAGGTTAAACAGAATAGTTATACCATACACTAATAATAATGAGAGGATTAGAGAAGTAAGAACTAGTAACAGAGAGAAGTTAAACAGAATCGTTATACCATACACTAATAATAATGAGAGGATTAGAGAAGTAAGAACAAGTAACATAGAGAGGTTAAACAGAATAGTTACACCATACACTAATAATAATGAGAGGATCAGAGAAGTAAGAACAAGTAACAGAGAGAGGTTAAACAGAATAGTTATACCATACACTAATAATAATGAGAGGATTAGAGAAGTAAGAACAAGTAACAGAGAGAGTTTAAACAGAATCGTTATACCATACACTAATAATAATGAGAGGATTAGAGAAGTAAGAACAAGTAACATAGAGAGGTTAAACAGAATAGTTACACCATACACTAATAATAATGAGAGGATTACAGAAGTAAGAACAAGTAACAGAGAGAGGTTAAACAGAATCGTTATACCATACACTAATAATAATGAAAGGATTAGGGAAGTAAGAACAAGTAACAGAGAGAGGTTAAACAGAATAGTTATACCATACACTAATAATAATGAGATGATTAGAGAAGTAAGAACAAGTAACAGAGAGAGGTTAAACAGAATAGTTATACCATACACTAATAATAATGAGAGGATTAGAGAAGTAAGAACAAGTAACAGAGAGAGGTTAAACAGAATAGTTATACCATACACTAATAATAATGAGAGGATTAGAGAAGTAAGAACAAGTAACAGAGAGAGTTTAAACAGAATAGTTATACCATACACTAATAATAATGAGAGGATTAGAGACATTTTCCTAAGAAATTGGAATATTCTTACGGTCAATACAAAGATAGAACAAATAGTAGGACCAAGGCCGAACTACACATATAGGAATACAAAAAACTTGAAAAGATTATTATGCTATGAAAATATTAAACCAAAAAAAGATATCTCTGATAGGAAAGATACCTTTTCATTCAGGTCATGTAATCAACGCAGTTACATGTCAGATCGAGATTATTTCATACACCCCATTACAGGGTGGAGATATAATTTCAATTTTTATGCAGACTGTAAGAGTAGAGATGTGACATATATAGCTACCTGCACATGCAGCAGCTTTTACCTAGGCAAGACCAACAGGACACTACGTGAGAAAGTACGAGAACATATTTATGCAGTCAGCAAAGAAGATGAAAGCAACGCCATAGCGAGACATGTTCTTAACTTTGGTACTAAACACAGTTTTAAATTTGCAGTAGCAGAGATAGTAGAGAGGAATAGTAGGTTAGGAAATTATATAAATTACACGGAACAAAGAGAAGCCAGGTGAATCATGAGGTTACAGGCAGATAAATCAATGGCCCTAAGTGATAAGAGTTTCCCTTAAGCCGTTTTTAGAAGCTAGGGACTTTAAACACTAGATCTAAGGCTGCTATAACATTGAATAGTTTTATTCAACATTTTTTAGTCTGTATTTATCAGATGTAAGTAAATAAGTGTTTAATATGTATGCATATTTTGTATTTTATATAGTATATATTTTAGAATACAGTAGTTAGGCATTTGTTAGTCATTTCTATGCATTTAATAGTGAGCAGCATTTGTATATACATACATTTCACATTTCATAGTTTTTTATAGACGTTTGTATATACATTTAAAGCATAGAAATATTCTATCTCTTTGTATCAGTGAAATATGAGCTTTGAAATTCCATAGAAGTATTTTTATACTATTTTTATAGTTGTTTTTGAATAATTTGTTTTTTATATATATTATACATTATCAGAGTTTTAAGCACTAGCACTTTACGAAATAATTAATTCTTAATTGAGAATAGATATTGATTGGATAGATCTCTAATGAGTTCAGGTTTAAATACTAGAGGTTGTTCTTTAATCAACAGTCTGAAGAAGTATTTGTCATAAACGTGAAAGCGCTTACTGTTTTAACGGGTACGGATCGCTGTTACTTTACATTTGATTAAACGGTTGCTTTTATTTGCCGTGGAGTGTCTTCATTTGGATTATTTGGATCATATAATTTTATTCCTTCAATGGAAGATTGCAGGAGATCACTCTATGTATATTTATGAATAGAGAGAAATTATTTAACTTCTTGTTTTTTAATAAGAACATTCTAGAAAGTTAAACTGTGATTTTTAACCCTTACTGAATAATTATGCAAAGAAGACTGAAATGGTTTCAGACTTGATATATAAAGTTCTTTATTTGGAAACATATTAGAGACTGTAGTAAGGGAAAAAAACTGACACTATGTAACATCCATTTAATTATTAATTAATTTGTTTATACCAGGGTACAACTCTGACCATAATTTTTGGTTCAGCCCATGAGATTATAGAGCTGTTGGAATGTTCTTAAATTTGGTGGCTTTGGAGTTGCCCGCCCCTGGTGTAAATTTAATTTTGGCCACTCATTTGCTTACTGTACTGAGTACAGGGTGATCATTTGGGTGGGACTACCCCCATTGATTCTTTGATTTAGGATGCTCCTCCCAGTCCCATCTCATCAGCTCATTCTGCTGTGTATGGAGAGAGCATTTGGGAAGGCCAACCCCCTTAGTTTTGTAGTTTCTTAAGGTTGAATTATCTTCTGTTCCTTCCCTCTCCACAAAAAAAAAAAACAAAAAAAATGTACACTTTATTCATTTATTTATTGTGTTCTTTCTCCTTACTCTTAATTGTTGAAGTGGTTTTCTTCTGCTGGATTTTTTACTGCTTGTTAGTAGCCTGACTACATTTGTCTGTTATTCTAACCCTCTTGGTTTTGGTTTTAGCACTCAAGCTTCAGGCCAGTAATTTTACATTTAAGAAGGTTTATGTGGTCTACACTGTTGTGGACAAACCCTTATCAAAACCCTCTCTCCCTAAGTCCATCCAAGTTTCAGAACACTATGTCTGGACAGTTCCCATCAGTTTCTTCTATCAGCCTGGTCGACATAGGCATACTGAGATAATGTAGCAACTGTCTCATGTTCACTGACAACCCTCTTCTCCTAGCACATGATTCTTCTACTTGTGAGAAATGCATCTATATCAGTAAAATGGAATCCATGCTCTCTCATGCCTTAGTCAGTACCCCTGACAAAGAGGAGATTGTCAGCACAAACACCATACCACCCACATCACCTAGCCAAGCACAACACACACTCACATATACAGAGGTCCTCAATAAAAACTTACCTAAACAGCAGAGACCTCCACAACACAGTCACAGACATTCCACACACCACACCAAACACATCACAGACAACAATATACTCATACAGCCTATAACGCACAACATTAAACTAAACATACTAGTCATTGGCGACTCAATTGTGGGACACACCAATGTCCCCCTCACGAGGCTCGACAAGAAGATCATGGTCAGCTGTCTGTCAGGTGCCAGAATCCACCACATCACGCAAGCACTTAAGTCTCTCGGCAACAGGTACAAGTATGACTCTGTCATTGTTCATGTTGGTGTGAATGACTTGAGATTTACCTCCCTCTGAAGCGAGACATGATTGGTCTCTCAGAGTAAATGTCCCAGGCAGGTATGGCCCTAGCCCTAAGCAGCATCCTACTTTCACCAAGAATGATACCACAATACCAATAAGAAATAATTGACTTAAACAATTGGCTTAGTTTATGGTGTCATTCCAAAGGGATCCAGTATCTGTCTGCCTGGGATGACATGGTTGACAGACCTCAATGCTTTGCCAGAGATCCACTTATCACCCCTGGGATTCAGGATTCTGGCCAAGACTCTTGCCTCCACCATTGTGCCTTTTTTAGACAATGTCCCACAGACAAATCTTCCAACATAACAGATCTGTCAAAAAGCACATTGAAAGTCATGCTGCTTAACGTTAGGAGCCTTAATCTGAAAATGCACTTACTGGAGGCTCTCCTAGCACTGGAAGATGCTGACATCTGTGCAGTCAAGGAAACTTAGTTCAAGGCTGCATACAGCACCCCTGCACACATTCTTACCCCAAAATGAGGTCAGGAAGACTAAGAGTGGTAGAGTTTCTATTTTCAGTAAAGACAAGCACACCTCCAGACTGGTTTGCCAGCATGATGCACTAGAACTTCTCCAGATGCAATTGACAATTGTCAAGACACCCATCCAAGTTATAGCCAGCTATAGACCCCCCCTCCATGACTCAGGACACCCATTTCTCCTACCTGGATCTACTTGAGTCCATCAAGGTACACGCTGATCCTTGGTGACTTCAACTACACCACCATAAACTGGGTGAACTCGTCCTGCTCTAATGCACTCACCCAGCGATTCCTTGACTTCATCAATTCTAACACATTAGACCAGCTTGTCTCAACCCCACAAGGGAAGATAGTCGTCTAGACTTGGTACTCCCCAATAAGGGAGACTGCTGAACCACCCCATAGTAAGTTCTTCCCTGGTGAGATACTGATTATTGGTCTGTCTCATTCAAAGTTTCTATCCCATCCAACCCCACCCCCAGCCATAACCAGGCTAAAAACCTTCTCAAAAACTGACTACAACCTTCTAAGGGAGGGTATCAGTAAATTCTCACCACTGCCCCCAAAGAGGATGCAGACAAATATGGTGAACAGTATGCCAGTGCAGTATACAAGTACCTGTACAACTGCATGGACTCAGCCATACCCAACAGAACTAAAGCCTGCTCTCAAGGAAACACAAACCTATGTGGTGGACATCCTCTGTCAACAGGCTTTACAACAAAAGGAAGAAACTGTTGTCCAAGGGTAAAAAGGCACAAATTCCCAATTGGAAAAACTCCCTCCTTAGCCTCAACAAGCAAATTGGATCACTAGTGAAAACCTCCAAAGCCAATTATGAATGGAAACTGACCTCTAAAACAAAGGCTAACCACAAAGCCTTTTTCAGTTGCATCAGAAACTTCCATGGCAAAGCCCAGGTTTGTTTGATTTAATTCTTAATGGTACCACTTACACTCATCCTGTTGACTTAGCCAACCGGCTAGCAGATAGGTTCAGCTCAAACCTCACCCCCTTCCCCCCAAAGGTCCATTCAACATCCAAGATACTTGCCCTGCACCTCACATCTCCATAGATTAAGTGTTAAAGGCCCCTACCCAAGGCAAAAAACACAGCTTCCATAGGACCTGATAGAATCCCAGGCTGCATTCTGCAACATCTCCAGCAATAACTAGCCTCACCATTGAGCACCTTATTCAACCATAGCCTAAGTACATGCTTCATTCCAGCAGAGTGGAGAACTGCCATTGTCATCCCTTTGAAAGGTGGTGTCACTACTGACCCTGGAAACTATCTCCCCATTAGCTTGACAAGTCTGATCTCTAAGGCTATGGAGCGTATTATTATGGACCTCATAAACAAGGACATATGCAAACTCCAAGCACTTGACCCCACCCAGTTTGGATTCATCAAGGGCAGATCTTGCCTGTTGAACCTGGTTGACTTTTTTGAGACTGTCACCAAGGCACTGGATGAGGGAAAACCAGTACTCACAGCTTACCTTGACTTGGCCAAAGTTTTTACACAATCCCCCATTCAGACATCAATAAAAAGCTAATAGAACTTGACGTAAATCCCTATCTCATCAGGTGGGTGGCCAACTGGCTAACTGATAGGACACACAAGGTCAGAATATGTGCCACTACCTCGGCCAGCAGACCTGTCACTAGTGGTGTCCCCAGGATCTGTCCTGGGACCCCTATTGTTTGGCATCTACTTCTCAGAAGTCCAGGCAAAGACAAAAGGCCTGTGGTTGACCAAGTTTGTAGATGACTGTGAGTTGGGTGCTGTCAGTGACTCCCCAAATGATGTTAACATACTTCAAGAGGGTCTCACAGCAACAAATGACTAGTACCAAGAAAACCACAATTTTATGAAAAACAGACAGATATAAGGCAAAAATCTGGACATTCTGCAAAAATCTGTACATTTGAGAGGTATGAACAGCAGTTACAGCATTTACGTTTATGAATATATATGGTATTTAAAATCAAGTCAGGGATTCAAATCTTTTTCAGAAATTTGTCAGTCACTGTGCATTGTAATTTGTGCAGATCATGAACATAGCCAGGGTTAGGCAAAGTGCTAGAAGACATGATCAGAAGTGTCTTCAGAGCATACTGCCGTTCAGAAATAAATGCCAATATTACATTTACAGTCAGAACTAAACCACTGCAGAGCTTCATGTGGCATAAACTGTAGCAGTTATTTGCTACAAATATAGTGAATAGTTTGCTGTAGTTTAAAAGTAAAGAAGAGACTTTCTGTTTTTTTTTTTTTTTTTTTTTTGCTCCTTAACTTAAAGTTGAGGGTGTACCCAATTACAGGCTGGCAGGGGGTACAATAATAGTTATTACACCACTGGTGCACATCCTCCATCAATATAAATGTCTAAATTTTGAAAAACATTGAAGATTATATTACAAAAGTGTTAAAGCATTAACTGTCGAAAATGTCAAATACTTTACACTGCAGAAATATGATGATAAGGTCATATTGAGGGTTATGATCAGGCCTGTGATTATTAACAAGGCTGTTATGTGAATGACACAGAGATGTAAGACATTTGCCTAAAGAGGGGAGTAAAGTGAATATTGAAAGGTTTAACATCCATGTTGAGAAAACTTAACAACTATGTTATGATCAATCATAATTCTTTGTAGCACATAAAACTGTATCTGCTTTAATGTACAACTAATTACAGAAAAAAATTCAGGTGTGCAAAGTTTTACAAATTTGAAAGACAGTATAAAGGGACAGAACTGGTATAATGGCCTCACAGATACAATAAATAAAAGCTGAAGAAATCTTGCAGGACAGATGTAACACCATAAGTCTTGACAGAACCCATAAATAAGATGATGGGGTTGTCATTGTCTACAAGAGTAATTTAAACCTTTCTATGTCACACAGAAGTCCACCCCCACTTTTCAGTGCTAAAATAATTTATAGCAAATTAATGTTCACAAAATCCTTTGCATTATAGGAGATTACTTTCTCCGAGGAAATAACATTGTTACTGATGAAGAACTTCTCCCTTGGGCATCAAACATCCCAACAGAGATAATCATTTTAGGAGACCTGAATACAGATTGCTAAATGATTGATAGTCACGGTCCTTCTAATCTTGTTAATCTGTATAATTTCACTCAGTTTATTTCATCTCAAACAAGATACAACAAAAACTCTGGTAGAGCCACTACCTTAGATTGGATTTTCTCTAATGTCCCAAATAAAATCTTCTCAGCAGGTGCCTTACTTGATATCTTAAGTTATAACCAACTCAACTTCACAATAAGGCATCATAAACCTAACCAAAAACGACATTGGTACAACCTTTCTCATAACCTCTCCTCCTTTACTAAGGACCAATTCATCGTAGCACTAAAATCAGTTAACTGGTGGGATCTTCAAACCCTTCCACTTGTAGCCATAGCTCTATTCAACTCTGTTGCCTTAACATGCTAAATTAACTAGTCCCAGTAAGAACCAAATTAATTAAATCGAGCCTAGCACTTTCACTTTCAAAAATACAAAATGACTCATGAAAGAGGAAAACACAGCCTAGAAAAAAAAATGGAAGCAAGTTAAAACTACAGCTGCCCATTAGGACTATAAACATCTCAGAATCTCCATTAAAAATCAAATCAACCATGATAAAAAAACTACTATATTAATAGACAGGGAGCAAATTATAACAATCCCAAAGCTTTCTGTACTACAATCACCCAGCTGTTGAAACCCAGTACAGCAACATAGACAGTGAATTAAATACCCACTTTCCAAACAGTAACCTCTCTTTTTAAACCCTCAGCACACACAAACATAATTTCCTCTTCACCCTTGTTAGCCTCCAAAACATCTGCACTTAAACCAGTCTAAATTTTTACAATAAAAAAATAACTACTAACTTTAAAACCTACAACCCTTGCCCAAATAACATACAATCTGAGTACTTAAAAATTGCTGCTGATGCCCTAACTTTTACTATCTCAATCCTAATCAACCACTCCATGACCAAAAGCTATGTCTCAGCACTATGGAAAAGGTGATACATTCTTCCCCTTCATAAAGTTGGAAACTCAATTGACCTCTAAACGTCAAGCCTATAGCCATAGTGTTTCCACTGTCAAATATTCTGGAAAAGTGTATCCAGCCTCAGCTCATAGGTTCATGAGAGTATATTAGGTTGATGACCACTAGGGCCCTTATAATCCTAGCCATGCAACCGAAATGTGACCCAGAAATTTGATTTGCATAGAGGTGATTTACTGACTGACTCTGTCCATCACAAACATATGAGCCAGACCAGGTGTGAATTTCTGATTACCCATCCATTGGCCCAAGTTGCACATAAATAGAGGCAAAGAAGAACTCCACTTCACATGGATGGGGAGCCTGTTCCAGAGAATGGGAATTCTCTGAGAAACATACCTGATACCCAACTTGTCCTAGCTATTTAAGAAGAAATATTTTAGTATTTTAATCTAGTAGTTCTGATGCTGCTTGCTTTGCAGATGTACAGGATAGCAGACTTCCCAGGAGTTACTATAAGGCATTTTTTGGTATTGAGTTTTAAGCTATGCTTTGGCACCATGTTTTTGTCTGTGCTAGACCTTACTGAAGGGTGTTCTCTTCTTGGGGGGGATTCAATGACTGCTCCCAGTTTGCAATCATCTGTGAACTTGGTTAACCAGAGGCCTTTGACATTGACTTTAACATCCGAGAAGTAAATGCCAGAGAAGAGTGGGCCCAGCACAGACCTCTTGGGGACAGCACTGGTGACCAGTCTCTTTGTGGAGGTGATCTCATTGATTTTAACCTCCTGGGTCTTATCAGTGAGTCAGCTAGGTAACCAGCATGTTATAAACAGGTTTGTATCTAGTTCTGTAAATTTATTGACATTGCCTGAGTAAGGGTATCATATCAAATGCTTTAGCGAGATCTAGGTAGGCAGTATGCACCGTTTTCCTCTCATCCATTGCTTAAGTGATATTTTCAAAGCTATCCACCAAATTCACTAAGCATGACCTTCCTTATACAAAGCCAAACTGGGATGGATTGAGTGTCTGGAGGTCTTCTATGTCCTTGTTCCATAATAATTCTTTCCATGCCTTTGATAATAAGAATATTCAGACTAATGGGTTCTGTCATTTCCAAGATCTGTTGAAGGTCCTCCCTTATGAAGAAAAATGACTATACCAGTCCTTCATTTATGTGGCACAAAGTCTGTTTTAAGACTATAGTTAAATAATGATTCTATGGGTCTTAATAAGTCATATTTCAGAAGGCATCTTAGGATGTTATTGGGGCCTATTGAGGCTGTATTCTTGGCTTTAGTGAGTGCAGCCAGTACATGCTCCCTAGTTATAGATGGATAGAGGGTTATGTTGGAGGGTATTTTAGGGGGGTGGTTGGGGGTGAGAAGGGGGTAATGTTGGAACTGAATTTGTCCACTAACAGGTTTGCTATATTGTCAGGCTTAGGGAATGTGGCACCATTAGCTACCAGTCCAGCAGATTGCTGTGTGCTACCCTTGAGGTTTCTGACATATCTGCAAAAGGCCCTATAGTTATATTTCACCTGGGAGGCTATCTTATCCTTAGAGTTGGCTTTTCTTGACCTAATTAGCCCTCTTAGTTGTCTATTTACTTTGATGAGAGAGATTTTATCTTTGTGGGAATTACCCTTCCTAATTTTTGCCATAATTCTTTCTTTGTTTGTACATCCTGTTTAATTTGGAATGCCAACTGGACAGTTTGTTTTGGGGGCTAGTCCTGGGCTTAATTCTGGTAGGTACAGCAGCCTCTAGGAAGCCATCAATGAGGTTGTACAGAGTTTCTGAGAACAATTCAACATAGCCTGCTGTGTTCTCAGATTTTGGAAGGGCATTTAATGTTGACAAACCATCACTTAATAAATCGTAATTTGTTTTGGAAAAGTAAAATGGTTATTGGTTTTAATGGGATTATGGAGTTGATTTTGATTTCAAAGGAGACAGCTTTATGGCTGGACCTTGCTAGGGAGGATGAGACATTGGGGGTGCAGTGTTCTTCAATATTTCTAAGCACGGGGTCTAGTATATTAGAGCCTCTAGTGAGCATATTCATAATTTGGTCGAGTGTTTGTATTTACAAAGTCCAGGAATCTCTGTGCCTGTACATTGGAGGCCATGTAGGATTCCTAGTCAATAGCTGGATAATTAAAGTCTGAATTGAGTAGGGTGTTAGTTTGGATGGTAAGTGTCTCCAGTAGGTCCAAGTATGCATTTTGAGCTTCTTGGGACATGGAGGGTGACCTATAGCTGACTAGGATATGGTACAGGATTTTCTCACGGTGATCTGCACGTGGAGGAACTCTGGCATGTCATCCTGTTTGACCAATCTAGAGGTGTGCTTGTTATTTATATATATTGAGACATCTCCACCTTAAGCCCCTGTCTGTGCAGCTATTGATCTCAAAGTGTGAAAGGCACTGAAACTTTGCACTGCTGGGGTACTGTCTGCCACTTTAAACTTTGTCTTGGTAACTACACAGATGTCGATATTCTCAACTGTAAGTGTGGCTTGAAGAGAGTGTAGTTTTTTTTTTTTATTTAGACTCCTGGCATTGAGCAGTAACACTTTGAGGTTCAGTTGAGTTGATTTTGCTATGCCACTAGGTTTGTCAATTTGTTATTGCCTAACTAAGGCACCATGGGGTGGATAAAGTCTTAGCCCGTATTTGAAAGCCTAGAGAGGAAAGGTGCAGACCTTCCTTATCAAAGCAATGTGGTCTGTTACCCATGTCCTCCCAAGCTGACAAATACTGGACCCCCTTAGAATTATACCTGAAAGGCAGCCAGTTGTTAAAATCAATCATTTTTGCTCATATTGTGACATCATCCTCGGTGATGCTAATATACTGCTCAGTGTTAGGCCCCATCCAGCCTGAGACACATAGTCTGAAAGCTCCATAATGTCTCTCTTCATATAGTCCAAAGAGGTACATCGCAGGTCATTTACACATACATAGACTATGATGGAATCATACTGGTACCTGTGGTGTAATGACATGCATGATTTGGCAGATTCTGGATCCAGATAAGCAGCTATCAGTCATCTTCTCCTTGTTCAGCCTGGTTAGAGGGGCATCAGTATATGTTACAATGAAGTCCCCTATGATGAGAGTCCTGGGAAGTGTATTTGCTTGTCTTAAGGGCTTAGTATTTGGAGATCCACTGAGACTGACAGTATGTTTGATGTTAGTTGTTGTTTTTTCTGAGTGCCCTTGGGCTTGCTGAGACATTGCTTTGACAACAAAGGCAATCTTTGTTATTTAGGAAGATTGCTGTTAAGTGCCCCAGCATATGTTAGTCCAGTGTTTCCAAAACTGAGGTCCGTGCAGGACCCTTTTTCTCAAGAAAATATTTTGGTGGACCCGTATAGGTGACAGTACACATTCATTACATTTGGATCAACCCCCTAACCCTCCCATTGAGCCCCAACCCATGCAGCCATTTCAGTGTGCCATTACTTTGCTATCCACCCCAGTTGCCATAAACACTGTTCAAAAGTTTCAGTGTGTATACTGTTTTCTGCTTTATTTCTACAATAATTACAGATATTTGGATTTCATTTAAAACTTTTATTTCAAATTTTATACCACAAACACTGATAGAGATTTGCTAAAGCTAAACAAAGCAATACCGTTTCACAATGAAAACAGACAGCATTAAAACCTCTCTGCCTTTGAAACTCACATTCACTGAAACAGCACTGAAACCCACATTCAAATAAAATGCATCTGGCCAATGGCAGATTAAGTTTACCTTTAGTGTGTTTTCAAAGCATAGGTCCCTTGCGAACATTTTTAGGACCATGCAAAACTTATTTGATTCACTTTCCTGATTGTATAATTAAATTTTGAGATACAATAATTAAATTATATCCCTTGTATAATACAACACCACTTGGTTGAGTATGTTTTAAATGTATATTTTGCATACCTCTCAACCTGGAAACATCAAAAATCTGGACAAAGGCCCTTGAAAATAGGTACAAATCTGTACACTGATTAACATAAAATTTGCATACACAATTATGTAACCCCACCTACCAAGATGGAATTGTGAGATACCAACTTTCAAATGCAAACTGAACAACAGACAACCAAAATATGGCCCCAGAGTGCAAACTTCCTGAGCTCCACTGGAGTGAATGCAGGGTTTGAGTCTCTGAGTAACTCACACATACACAGCCTTAAATAAAGTAAATGCAGCAGTTCTTAACCTCAAACAGGCTCTTAAGTAATAAGTAAATACTTAACATAAATAAAGTAAAATGCAGCAGCCAACACTACTTAACGTAAGCAGCAGCAGCTCTTAACTTCAAACAGCATACACACGACTTATAAGCAGTTCACAGTTCAGCCGTTTAAAATGAAGCACAAAGCAGCTCTTACTTACAAATAATAGAAATGCAGCGGAGTTCACAGTTCACCCATTAAGTGCAGGCTCTTACAAATAATAAACTGCAGCAGAGTTAACTGTTAAGTAAAATGAAGCACAATGCAGCGCTTACAAATAATAAAATGTAGCAGCAGAGTTCACAGTACAGCGCCGTTAAGTACAATGACCCCCCCACCACACACACACACACACACACACACACACACACACACACACACACACACACACACACACACCTCTTAAGTTACCAAGTTAAATAAGTAAAAATGCAGCTCTTACATGAGCCAGATTATTAGTACTAAAGATATTCTGACTAATAAACTGGGTGATGTAAAATATTTCAACTCTCCCGCCCCCAAGTGAACCTCATAATTGCGGAACATTCAATTCCCACATTAAAGGTTTGGCGGGCATTCAGTGATAAGAATTTTTTTTAACAAATATCAACTGCAAATAAAACTGTATAATGCTGAAGGTTATTTTACTGGGTATTTGAATAACCTTTTTACCTAGAAATGAGTAGGGGGTCAAGAAAGGCAAGAGGGTTTGGAATTTCCATGGTTTAAAAAGATATACATAGATCACCATCGGGGGGTCTATAAGAGAGCAAGTATTTAGAATCATGTCTATCTATAGTTTAAATAAAAAAAAACCACTCACATATGTTAAGTAGCTCTTTGTAAAGTGCTATTTGGCTCTGAATACACTACTTTGTCAAATTTATTAATATTAATTACTTCTGGGAGGTAGCCATTAATGACAACATAATATTCATTCAAAACCAAAATGCTCAACAACCATCCATTCCTGACCTGAATTCATTCTAAAATGTCAGATTTGTTTCAAGTCTTGATGTGGAATCTTCAAAGAAAGCCATAGTAAAGTGTTAAAGACAGCTAACAGGCTCAGCTACAGGAAAATGTCCTGATTATGAAGCTTCAAAAGTACAAACACTTGTCACACTATTCACAAACAAAACAATAATTTCATATAATAAATGAGTCTGTGACTCAACACAATTCATTTCTTTATATTTATTTGTATTTGCCTGCTGGAGGTGCAGGAGGAGCTGGGTGAAGAAGCAGGAGCAGCAGAAGAAAAACATGTTTTTTGTGACCGAGACCATCCAGGACTGGGATTCACCGCCACAACCCCAAGGTCCATTGGAGTACACTTGTTCTGCTGCTCTCCAGTGTTGCTGAGTCCTGAATCCTGCCTTCTAACTAAACTAAATAAATGCAAGGCAACTAAAAAGTATGCAACAGCAACGTTAAAGTAAAAAACACACTGTCTGCCCTTGTGTGCATGCTGCTATCATCAGACAGCTGCTCAGTGTGCTCAGGTAAGGTTTCTCTCACTCTGACTCATCTCGTCTTGTGTGTGTCCTGCCCCTCTCTCTTTATTCCCTATCCCTACAGGCTTGCAGCATGTGAGACATGAGTGATAAATATAAACAAATTTTAAGTAAACTCACTCACACTCACTGTCAACCCAGAGCAGCCCTCAGCCAAATTCCGACAGGCTGGCAGGCTACTCACTAAGCTGACATCACCGCGCACACCTCCGCGCAATTATGTCAGTCCAGAAAAAAAAGGCAAAAAAAAAATTTAAAAAAGAAAAGTCGTGAAAGTTGGGAGGGTGGCTTAATGGCTAAGATGTTTGCCTTACAAACACAGGTTGCAGGGTTTGAGTCTCACAAGGGATAATTGGCTAGGCTTAAAATGGCTCGCAAGGGCAGTTAGCTTAGTACTAAACTATGAACCTATGAACCTAAATTCAGAAATTAAGGGGTGCCACTGAGAAATTGTAGCACCCCATTATCTGAACCTCAAAACTGGTAAAAAAACGAGAGATTCAGTACGGTTGAGAGGTATGATTTTTCACATTTTTCCGGTAAGAAATGAAACAAAACATATGAACAAATAATGACAAAACTGCCCAATTTAGAACATTTCAACCACAAAAGGCCACTGAAACTTTTGTCATTACAATCCACCAATATCAGTCAATCTCTACAAAAGTAAAAATCATTTGACTAATTCCACCTTGAAAAGTTTGCTGCTAACAAACAACTTTATATTTCAGTGTTTTATCTACATACCAATTCAGTGCCTGCTGTCCTTGAAGAATAAATTGCCTACTTATGTTACACAAAAAAATGGTAATCTGGTAATATTGCATCGATGACAAACTGAAAACAGATTCATAGTTGCTATGCATCTCATCCAAAGGATGACATATTCATGACTTTAGCACCCCACCCCCTGAAAGTACAACAGTATCAGCAATCCATCTACATGCTGTAGGAGTAGAACCCACAGCCTTCTGCATTAAAATGCAAACATACTATTTGTTCTGCTACTAACACTGTTTTAAAATTGTATACTACAGTAGTGATACCATTTGCAAAAATCTGGACATTCTGCAAAAAATATGGACAGTAGAGGGGTATGCTACCAATGTCTTACACACACATCCCTACCTCCCTCCCTCTTACATACACACAGCTACTTTCTACCCTCATACAGAGACACACACACACACACACACACACACACACACACACACACACACACACACACACACACACACACGCACACACACGCACACACACGCACACACACACGACACACACCGTACATCTCAAAGAAGGTTGTTTTGCATTAGTACAAATTGTTTGAAGGATGTGAAGTCTAACACTTAAATGTCTGCCATTATTTTCTGACTTCAGTCCTAAATGATTTGCCAGGATTTTATCAGAAAAACACAGTTTTATCAGAAAAACAGATTTAAATTATAAGGCAAAAAATATGGACATTCTGCAAAAACCTGGACAGCTGAAGGGTATGCTACCTATCTCATAAACATACCTCTTTACCTCTCATGGACACACCTACCTGCATCCCTCCCTCTCACACACACATACACCTACCTGCATCCCTCCCTCTTTACACACATACACGCCTACCTGCTTCCCTCCCTCTTACACGCACACATACACACACCTGCCTCCCTCTCTCTTACACACACACACACCATGCCTCTCAGCCTCTTCAGCACAAGAAATCTGGACAAAGTGTGTAATAATGGGATATAAGACAGAGGCCAAAACTAAGGACACATTTTAAATATTGCCCTTTCAAACTAAGTTGATAGAACAAGTTTTGCATTAGTATGAATTTTCTGAAGGATGTGAAGTCTAAAACATGAACGTCTGCCATTATTTTCTGATTTCAGTCTGAAACGATTTACCAGGGATTTGCCAGAAAACACCATTTTATAACAAGCAGACCAAACAAGACAAAAATCTAGACATTCTTTGAAAATCTGCACAGTTGACAACTACGCTTTCAACTGCATCACCTCATTTTTAAGCCTTAATTAAAAAAAATACCTTCAGGCCAGGGTCTTTCAGCAAGATCGGCTGGATCAGCACTGCAGTAGTTTCTATCAGCAGCGACCAACAAATCTGGGACCTTACTTTGAAGGAACAGAATAGTTGTTTAAATTTCCCTTAGGCTTCATGCCTACTGAGTGGTGCACAGCTACAGTTATCCCACTCCACAAGTGGGGGATCCACCTTGGATCCTGGGAACTATTGTCCTATCAGTCTGATGAGCCTGATCTGCAAGGCCATGGAATGTATTATCATGAAAGTTATAAACAAAGACACTGGCAAGCGCACCCAGTTTGAGTTTGTGAAGAACCGGTTGTGTCTCTTGAACCTGATTGACTTCTTCAAATCAGTCTCCAGAGCCGTAAACAAGGGTAAGGCGGTCCACACAGCCTATCAGGACCTCACCAAGGCCTTCAACACCATCCCTCACTCTGAAATCATAGATAAACTTACTAAGCTGGGCATAAATCCCTACATCACTCAATGGGTTACCAACTGGCTTACTGACTCCAAATCCAGCTGCAGACAAGTGGCAAGTGGAGTACCTCAGGGTTCAGTCTTGGGACCACTCTTGTTTGGCATCTACTTCTCTGAAGTACAGGGCAACACTAAGGGACTCTGGCTAACAAAGTCTGCAGATGACTGCAAACTGGGAGCCGTTATTGAATCCCCAAAGGATGTGGATATTCTACAAAAGGGCCTTACAGAAACAGATGCTTGGTGCCAGGGCCATGGGATCAAGCTCAATTCCAAAAAGCGTATAGTTATCCCCTTTGGGAAAAAACATGTACCCATGAATTACCACATAGATGGCAGTACACTAAACACTGAAAGTGTGATAAGAGACTTAGGAACACAGGTGGACACTGGTCTTACCTTCGATAACCACATCACCACAACAGTCAGGAAATCCTTCTGTGTGGCACACCACATCACTAAGGGCTTTTCATCCAGAAAAAAGGAGGTCACTGTCCCACTGTACTCATCCTTCATTAGACCCATTATAGAGTACAACGCCCTGTTTGGTATGTACCTCACAAGACATCTGCAACAACTGGAAAGGCCACAAAAATATCTCACTAAAAGAATCATAGGGCTAAAGCAGATGCCCTAAGCTGACCATCTAAAAAAACTCCAACTATACTCCGTCACATGTCGTCTACTCAGAGGCGATCTCTGCTTAGCATACAAGACCATGTCAAACCTAGAGCTGTCGGACATGCTTCACTTAAAGAAATACCAATCCCTCAGAGACACATGCTCCAGGGATTGAAACCTTGCCATCACAATGAACAAAACATGCTGGAGGGGTAGGTTCCTGACCCAGAAACTCCCCATACTCTGGAATAGGCTGCCCGTACATGTCAAGCAGAGTGCCTCAGGCCCTAGGGCTGATAGCCTAGTACCAACCTATGAACATATAAATTTTAAGTGCCAGGCAGAAAACACAGGGCAAATGAGCATTTGCTCAGTGTCACCAACAAATGCGGAAGTTATTCCTTCTTTCCGTCTCTAAATACTCAGGACAAGCAGCTGTTTAGCCACAAATGTGGGAATTAAGCCGCTCAGCTGCACACAGGGAAGTCTCTTTTTCTTTTTTTTTTTTTTACATTAATTGACCATGACAGGAGCAACTTTTCTTTTTTTTCACAAGGTCACTGACGATGCCCGAAATCTAGGTGAGTTCACGGACCACAGGAATGTATCATATAGACTCTCAGGGCCCACGGACCCCAGTTTCGGAAACAGTGGTGTAAACTAAGAAGGGTGCTTTATTGGGGCAGATTAAGCTAAACAGAACTAAAATCTACTAACTTTAATTTTACACAATATTGAATTTTACCAGGTAAGTATTCCCACTCAAGGCCCAACTAGCTGCTCTAAGGTTGTTGGCGCACAAAGTATTTGCACTATATTAGTGCTTTACAAGGTACAGTTTTTATGGATGTTTCTACAGAGAAAATTTGCTTTCTAGGTGTTTGCTATTGTACGGGGCTCAGCTAATGCAAAGCAAATGTGCAAAACGTATAGCAGCACAGAAAAAAAAACAGAAAACTAATGAGTCTTCTGGCCAATAAAATGACAACACTATGAGTCCTTTGTGTATTTCCCAACTCAGACAGACCTGGCAAACACTTCCTGCTACAAGATTAATAAACCCAGTCATGCTAATGTAAAAATTCAGCAGGAAAGACCCACAAGTGCAGTGCTACCACAAACCACTTAGACAGCTAGCTGGAGATCCCTTGCTGAAGGCAATTTCAAGACAGCCTTACAACAGTAACAGTGAGAGGAAGAGTAATTTCTTTTACAAAACTTTAATGAAATGCAACATAAAAGCATGAAACAGTAGCAATCACTCAACATAACTTTATACCTTAGCAATAAAAGGTAATTAACTTTGCCTAGATGGCAGTGAATATAAGTAAAATACATCTGGAATGCAAACCAGGACTCCAAGCTTTGCTGAGCTCCAGAAAAATGAGCAGAAGACTATATCCTCAACTCCTCAGCGTTCTCACTATCAACTGCCCCCTTTCCCCTGGACAGCACACTTTGAATCCTATTCATAGTATGTGTGCAGCTGTCCTTAGTTTTATAACATCTATTTACCAATATCTGAAGTCAGAGGACTTAGTCACAGCACTTCTAGATTTAGCCAAAGCTTTTAACATGAAAAGCAGATGCCCTGTGCAGCTCAACTGAAGAAACTCCAGCTGTACTCGGTTGCATACCGCCTACTCAGAGGTGATCTCTGCCTGACATACAAGGCCATGTCCAACCCAGAATTGATGGACATGCTCCACCTAAAGAAAACCATAACCCTCGAGCCACATGCTCCAGGGATCTAAACCTAACCACAACAATAAATACGATGTGCTGGATAGATAGATTCCTCTCCCAGAGACTTCCCATGCTCTGGAACAAGATTCCAATCTACATTAGGCAGAGCTCCTCACTAACTCTCTTCAAGAGAAACCTTGACAAGTGGATGGGAAACAGAAAGTTTACCCCAGGGATCACTTCAATGACTCTGCTGGACAGAGGCACAGGGAACTAACCTAAAGGGGTGTCGAAAGCCAACACATTCTGGCTAGACTTATAAATGCCTTCGGGCAGATAGCCTTGTACCTACCTATGAACATATGAACCTATAAATCCCACCAGAAATTGTTTAAAAAATTAGCTTGCTTAGGAATACACAAAATTTCACTTATCTTGGTTCTCCAGTTACCTCTCAAATAGGCAACAGGCATTTAAATGGCAAAATTCTATCTCCTCTTTTCTTCCTATACCATTTCAGGTCCACTGTTGTTCAATATATTCATTACTGATTTCCACCTAGCTTCTGAACAAGCCACTATCATAAAGCATGCAGATGATTCAACAATTATCTGTTATGCTAAGATCAATAGATATATTACAACAACTCACCCAAGACTCTTTCTCCACTTTAGAAGCCTGGTTGTCTGATACACAGTTATTATTTATTATTATTATTTTACATTTGCTGACCGGGTTTGTCCGACTGAGCTTAATAGCCCTTTCTCAGCAGAGACCCGAGGAGAAAAGCTCCGACATTGTTTGATAAGCATAACATACAGAGTGATAGACAGTGACTTGTCACATATTACATACAATAATATTGAAAAAAATAGACAAAAATTTAAAAAATATTTACACTGTAATAATTAGGAGTAAGAAGTGGAAAAGAGGAAATAGTTTGTAGGAGTAGAAAAAAGAAGGAGCTAGGGGACACAGAGAATAGATTGGTAGTATGTTTAAGTGGGATGATTGCAATGGCAGATCCATTTGTTCTGTAGGCATTGCTTAGTAGCAGTTTTGAATTGTTTTGGTTGAGCAAGTGACCTAATTTCAAGAGGAAGTCTATTCCAATCCTTGGTGGGATTAAAGCTGTAGAGATTGTGGCCAATTTTAGTTTTAGGTTTGTAGGTTTGCATAAGGCCTTGGCTGGAGCTATGGAGGGATCCTGTTGGAGTATAGTGAGAAATTAGGGATGATAGAGTTGGGCAGTAGGAGGGTTTGTAGAGAATAGTGTGGATGATCTGAGATTAAGTAAGAGCAAGATAGGTAGTTCTAGCCAGTTAATTTCCTTCAGTGACAAGCACTTATGGGACTTATAAGTATTTTGAGCAGCAAATTTAGCTACCCTGTTGTAAGTTGTTTCTAATTTAGCAAGCGTCCAGTGTTAAGTTTGGTTAGGATTTGAGAACTATGGAGTAAAGTGGGTAGGAGGTAAGAGTTGGATAGGGTTATCTTAGCTTTTTTTGGTAAGAAATTTCTTGTTACGATACAGGAGTCATAGCTTCTGATGTGTTTTCCCGATGCAATTATTGATGTGTAGGTCAAACTTTAAATTATCATCAATGGTAACCCCTAAAAGTTTTGTGCTGGTGTCAACCTGTATTGGGGTATTGTTTAGAGTTGTTATAAGGAAGGAGGTTTTGATATAGTTAAATTTTGGGGGGAGAAAGAGTAATAGTTTAGTTTCTTTGGGTTGGAATAAGTTGGTTATTGGAAAGCCAGTTTTCAACAGAGTTGAAGGAGGTCTGTATAGCTGATATAAGTTCGGTTGGAGAGTCAGCAATAGTAATAACTGTAGAGTCATCTGCATATTGTACTAGAGAAGACTCAGGACAGGAAGACGAGAGAAGGTTAGTGAAGATATTGAAAAGTAGTGGGCCAAGGATGGAGCCTTGAGGAACACCCATTTTAACAGGGAGAAGGGGGGAGTAGGCTGTAAGCCACTTGACGGACTGGTAGTGGTCTGAAAGATAGCTGTTAAAGCATGAAACAGTTGCAGGTTAGAAATTTAGGTTTGTAAGTTTGTGCAGAAAAAGGGGATGAGATACTGTATCAAAGGCTTTAGAGAGGTCTAAGAAAAGAGAGGAAATTAGTTTATTATTGTCTCTAGCAAGTGAGACAGAATTTAGAAAGGACAGAAGAGCTCTAGTAGTGCTGTGATTGGGATGAAAACCATGTTGAGTAGGTGTGAGTAGATTTTCCTGAAGTAGGTAGTGCATTATTTGTTTGTGTATGCATTTTTCAAGAATTTTGGAGAGAGGAGAAATTATAGCAATGGGTCTGAAATTAGATATATCAGAGGAGTTGCCTCCTTTATGTATAGGAAAGGTGCAAAAGTGTTTCCAGATAGTGGGAACTGTAAGCTCTGAGGTGGAGCTATTTATTAATATGGAGATAGGGAGAGTAAGGGGTTCGGCGGCGATCTGTAGGAAGTAGGAGGGATATTATCTTTTGATGTGAAGCATGGTTTTAATTTGGACAACAGAGATTTAATAAGATTGGTAGAAACAGGCTTCAGTGAGAAATTAATTTTAGGATAGCTATTAGGAGCAGAGTCAGAGTTGTTCAAGTTATTTGTATAGTTGGCTAGGTTAGGATTAGGGTTAAGTAGTTTAGATACTGAGTCAATAAAACAGGTGTTGAAGATGGTGGCAGTTTCCTCATGAGTTTTGTCAGGGCATGGATTTGGGGAGCTAGGGGTACCAGAGTGTAGTGTTTGGTTTACTGAGTTCCAGAACATTTTGGGATTAGATTTGAAGGTGGAGGTAGGGTTATTGTAAAAGTTTTTCTTATCTGTACTTAGGTGCATTTTGGTAGATTTCTTAGTTCTCTGTATTTGTGCAGGTCAGGTTGGAGTTTAGTTTTTGTACAGGTTTTCCATGCACTATCCCTAATTTTTAGTAAGGTATGAGTGTTTTGTGTTAACCATGGAGATATGATGGATTTTATTCGAACTGTTCGGAAAGGGGATAGAGAGTTTGGTATATTTAAGAATGTAGAGTTGAAGGACTGGACTGCTTCATCTAAGGGGAGTTGATATAAGACATTCCAGTTAACGTTGGAGAGAAGAGATTTAAAGATTTCTGGGTGAAAGTTAGTTAGCTTTCTGCATGTTATAGTCCTGTGAGGTTTAGCAAGATGAGGTATACATCTAAGGACTTTTATTGGACAGTGGTCACTTAGGGGGTTAGACAGAGATTCTGGGTTGTGGTACTTAGAGGGACGAGAGACTTAGATCCAATCAATGAGGCTGGTGGGTATAAGTGAGTTATTAGTATAGGTAGGGTCAGTAATAAGCTGAGTGAAGCCATACAGGTTTATGTGTGAGGAAGAGTTTGGGTAGGCAATTTAAGATAACGTCATCCAGTATTATAGTCTCATTAGTAGTGTGGTGAGAGATGTGTGTAAGTATGCTTTCAAGCAAGGGAATGTTATCCCCTGGTGGAATGTAAATTGCCACTATAGTGATGGTGGTGTGGTCATTTAGCATGAGACTGACTGGTAAAATTTCAGCTAGGGGAAAAGGTGTGATGCACAATTTTAATTTTGAAATAGTAAGGAGGTTGGTGTGTAAGATAGCAACACCACCTCCTTTCTCTTTTGCCGATCTAGGCGATATACACTATAGCCAGGAGGGAGAAAGTCTCTGTCTGTTTGTTGGGATTAAAGCCAGGTTTCAGTCAGTACTAGGACATCATGAGTATGGTGGGAGATCCAGGCATGCAGTTCACTTACTTTATTTAAAATACTTCTAGTATTTATTGAGTAGAAGAAGATGAATTTGTTGGGGAGAGTACTGGTATTTGGGTTAGAGGAATTTGTGGTAGAGAGAGTAGGTCCTGGATTGGGATGAATGCCACCTGCTAGAAGGATGTTGTTATAGTGGTAGATAGGTTTGAGCAGGTTATGGGTGGGTGAGTACTATTTATTCCTATGTTTGGATAGAGAGGTTAGGGTAGGTTGTTCCTTAACCCTAAATAAAATTGCTCATATGCACCCCAAGGCATTCAATGGGCAACAAAAGTAATTTCAATATCACTTCCTCTAACAACACCAACACCAACATAAAACTAGTAATCAAATTAAACTTCAATGAGACAATATTAATGAAAATTTAAAATTTGATCATCACATATAAAGTAAGCATTAAAAAACACCGACTAAAAGCTAGGTGCTCTTTAAAGTGTCAAACAATATCTCACAGATAATGCCAAAAAAAGTATTGCTCAATCCTTTCTCATCCCTGCACTACTCTATGCTGTTCTAATTTTGATTAACCTACAATCCACTCATCTCTAAGTCTTGGAACAGTGTTATAATAAGGTTGTGAAATTTGTCATTGCTATAGGACACAACATTGGTTAGCCTTCATAAAAACATTATAGCTCCAAGCAGACAGCTGTGATCCACTAACAAAATGCTATTGATTATTATAAAAGCTAAAAGCTCAGTTGGTGATTCTTTGTACCTCTCTTTCTAGCCAAAATTTGGAACTCCCGTCCGCCTTCTCTAAAAAGACGCAGTAAACACCAGCTCATTTAAAGCATAAACAAGAGAATCACTAAAAGATCCCTAGCTCTGTACATACACAATTCTTGGATGATAAATGCTCTGCCCCTACATCTCTCCTTTTTTTCCAAGCACGGTATCCTTAGCTATTTGTCCAAAATCTTCTCCTTGTCCTCTGCCTCTCCTAAAACATTCTCACTTATCTCTTTATACTAATCCTCCATTTTCCACCTTTTCTCTCCTTCTACCTAGTTCATTTCCAAATATATTTCATAGCTTTTTTGTGTGATGTTGCTATTAATTAATGATATTCCATTTAAATGTATGTTTGCTAATTGTATACCTATACAGTAAACTCTCAGTTAACTGGCACCTGTGGGGATGGGTAGATGCCGGATAACTGTACTTTCTGGTTGCTTGAAAGTTACTATTAAAAATAGGCCTGACTAATACTGTACCCTATACTGTTTGTTTGGTTTGACTTGTTGTCAGGTTGGGGAGAGAGGGAATTTATTCCTGTCCTCCTTTTTTAAAACTCTAAAACTGTAAGGTATATTTCTGCGGGGAAAAACAGATAGTGCAGCACATAAACATTGTACTGTATTTCTTCAATATTTGTTTTGCCGGTTGCTTGAAAGTGTTGGTTGCTTGAGTTCCAGTTATCTGATAGTTTACTGCATTGATTATTGCATACCATTGTTTACTATATTCTTTATGTAATGTCTTTTTTTCAGGTGCTTTTCTCCCTGGGAAAAAAAATCATACTGCATTAGATGATGCTGCTATTAATTAATGATACTCTGTTTATCTTTATCTTTATCTTTATTGTATATTTGTGTATTATTTGCATACCTCTCTTTACTATGTTTTTTATGTAATCTTGGAATTTTTCTGGAGCTTTTGTCCCCTGGCCTCTCATGAACAGAGGTAGCTTTCTGCCTAGTTGGTGTATCCCTGTAAACAAATACAGTAAATAAAATAAATAATATAGGTACAAGGTTTGATTCTGACCTCTCGTTAATGGCTAGGCTTTTAATAGTATGCTAACTGATAGCCTAACATTTACCTATGGACCAAGAGAAACACTGAATTCATGCAGATAACAGCCAGAAACAAAATGTCCCTGTGATGAACAGATGGCTATTAATGCTATCACCTCACTCTACCATACTTTTATGCTTGCTATTTATTTAATTATTCTTTGCTTGTTTGTTTATGCCATAAGAGTGCATTACCGGTTTTATAATTGTTTAGTTTCTTGATGCTGTTGTGTGGTGGCAAACACTATTCACTGGTATACACTAGCACAAAACTAGAGTTCAGCAGTGGTAGAGGTGCTTAATAAAACATTGGGAAGCATCTTTCTTACATCAGAAAGATGTTTAATAAAGTTGCTTTTTTATGAATTCAAAGGGTAATCACAGCACTCCATGCAATACATAAAAAGTAGTGACTGTCATTGCTTCTGTAAAGTACATTTACGGTTACCTGTCAACAATTAATCCCTCTCCCTAGTCTGTGGAGAAATGCAGATAATCCCTTCAATAATATTAACATTAAATTATGAAACAACATCAGACATGATGGACTGTTATCACAGTATGGAAATAGTAACAAGAGACATTTTTATTTATTTGTTGTGTATGATGTAGTTTATGGGCTATCTGCTGTGAGAAAATGAGGAGAAATGAAAGGAAGACAGAGAAAATGAAAAAAAAAGATAAAAAAAGTTGTTAAAAAGATTGACATACAAGAGGTAAAGTAATTTATATGGGTAAGGATGCAGATTAAAAAAAAAAACAGAACAACAGTTGAGCCAGTATTGTTGAATGCGAGTGACAAATCACTGAATCAAAGTGGGTGGAAGCCCATTTGGTTGAATCACCATTTGATGGTAACTCCATGTCACTGAATGCGACATAGCTTCACACAGTTGTGTAATGAAGACTACATCTGCAGAAGGATATGAAGAAGAAGAAGCTTTACCTGATGATTGGAGTTACTTAAGAATACATTTTCTACTTGTGTGCTGCCACTGATAACCTGTTTGATGTGGTTTCATTTTTATTCTCAGTTGTCCTACCATGGAGTTAATATATGTAAGTAAAGTGTATTGGGGGGGGCATCCACATACTCTTTTTTTTAGACATTTTCCCTTGGGTGATTATTATAGGTTAAAAGATAAGTACTAGGCTAGCTGCCCTTCCAGGCCATTTTACGTCCAGCCACTTTTGCGTTTGCTATTCAGATTAACCTATCCCATTTGGTTAGAGACTGGCCTTACCCATCCCATGGTTGACAATTATATATTATTCCCAATGTGAATAACTGAGGTCATACCATAGATAATGTGAGGGGACCCATGCATAGTATAAAGCATTTAACAGCTGTCTCTATCCATTAGTATTACAGGGAGTAGTCTTGGGGTATATTTTTAGTTTACTATCCATAGATCCAAGTTGCACTTGAATATGGACAGGGATAAGCTTTTTTTTATATGCATGGGGAGTCTGTTCTACAGCATCTGTATCCTCTGTGAGATATATCTGTCCTTCCAAACCATTTTGTAAGCTATTTTAAGTATTTGTAATTCAATTGAATATTTTTTCAGTGCAATGGTCTTCCAATTATTTGGATTAAATGATTTATCTTATGATAAAAAGGACATTCTGACAGTTGTCCTACAATCAGGACTATGCCTGGTAGATATAACTTTTTCATGGTTATTTGCACACTTCTCCCACCCATGACTCCTCCTCTTTCTTCCTTTTTACAGTTTTTCCCACTACTGAAATTGTCCAGATGGATGCTGATAGACCCAAGGTACTTTAGCAGTCTTTCTGTGTAGACAGTCTTTGTTTTCCCAAAGACTGGTTTTAATGTTGTGAGTGCAGGTCAATGACCTCATTTGCCATGCATATCTGTCTTATTATGTTACAAGTTGTACATTTCCTTATCCACAGGCACCTTCCCTTTGTGTCACAATTGGGGGGGGGGGGGGGTCTTACACTCTTTTTGTTGGATTTGCTGGTTTTGTTCTTAATAGCAACTCTTCAGATTTCAGGTTGTGGTTGTCAATTTCCTTTTGGGTTTTTGTTAGGCCATCTACCACCACATTTGGTGTTTCTCATTTATGCATTCTTAAGCTCATAGTCCTGCTAGTTCACCCGATGCACTTACTAACCTTTTGACCATTTGGATACCTTTTGTTTTCTGTTTTTTTCTTTTTTGTCTACATTATGCCTTATATGGCTTCAAATGCAAAAGTTTTTGACAAACGAGTCTTCTCCCTCCATTTCCAGCAGTTGTTAAGAGTTTCAGCACTCTTTGAGTTGCTCATGTGTTGCCTGTTTTCTTGGCTCAATGCCCTTGGTTTCCTTCCCATTGTGGACCAGTTTCTCCAGTCTTTGCACATCAACTTTTGGAGGAATTTTCCACTTTTTCTCTCAACTTTGTCAATAGCTGTTTATTTTGTTCCCACTAATGTCACAGCTTTAGAAGAGTTGATCGGGACAATACTTTGTGAGCCCTTCTGTGTCCTTAGGTTTGAAAGGGATTTTTAAAGCTTCTTGGTACTGCTTCTTAGACACCATAAGAAAAGGATCTCTACCAATATTTTATTGTAACCTCAACATCATGTTTGGATGCGCTGGGTTGGCCAGTGCCAATGTCCTCAGCATTGAGCACATTTTCAGCCCCAGGCAGCATTTCTTTAACAGACATGCTGAAGGCTTGTTTAACCAGCCACAGCTTATGCCTGGCATTAGACCCAGCACTGGAGCCCGCTAATAAGGCTGTAGCTTTGCTTCCTAATAAGCATATGTCGGGGCTAATGGACGTTCATCGACCTCCAGCCAGGCTGGCATCAGGATATCAGTGCCAGTTGTGGGAAATTGTTTTCCCTGCATCATTTGCCCATATTTATAGAACTGAGTGTGGGTTGTGCAGTCAGCTCCTTCTAGAACCCCAACAGACATTTTCTTAGTTCTCTATGTGGATTCAGAACATTCCAGACCTTGTAGGCTGTGTTTATCTTCTGTGCTGGAAGAATTGCCTGAAAGTCACCCAGAGAAAGTCTCAGCTTTATTACTACATTCTGTCAATGGTGCACTGGAGTCCAGAGGTATCACATTTTGGCCTTCTCTCTGAAGGAGCCTGATGTCATTCAGGTGTTGTAAATGATATGAAAGGGGAACTGGCAGCATTCCCAAGGGTTCTCACTTCCCTTGCAGTGGTACTTTGCATGGATGCATAGGTTTGTAGGCTTGTACTGCACTCCAATCAAGTTACTGATTCATCTTGGATGGACAGGTGCTGCATACTCCACAAGAGGGTAGAGGCTTCCCATTTATTGTTTCAGGCCTTCCAACACAGTACCTTGGTAGAAGATAAGATCATGGTGTTGCTTAACTGCCTTTTGCAGTAACAAAACAGAAATCTTTTGGCACCCCCCTCCCCAGCCCTGTATTGGGTATTGTGCTGGTAGGGTGCTTCATGTCAAGTATGTGTTAATGCTTAATGAGTCAGGTCATGGCTTTTGTCCTTTGGACTGGTGATGTCTAGAGGGAGAGAAACAATGTTCTAGTCCAGCATTCTTAATATGGATGTTGGTGCTTCACACACACACTGATTGACTCTGCCCTGTAGGTTTGCTCCTAATGGCTGATTGGTGGATAAGTCACTGTCTTTGAAGTACCAGTAGTCAGGTGGAGGTTCATAGGTTCATAGGTTCATAGATTAGTACAAGGCTAATTGCACTTATGGGTCATTTTAAGCCTAGCCAATTGCCCCATATGAGAATCAAACCCTGTACTTTGTGTTTGTAATGCAAACACCTTAACTATTATGCCAACCTCCCACCCCATTGGATCTGTTATATCTCCGTAGAACCCCAGCCTCTATTTCTTTGTTTCTTTTTCTTTCTTTCTTTCTTTTCTCTTTTGCAGTGCTCATTGCTCAAGGGCTGTCCTCATTTCAGCCATTGGATTAAGGTCTGCATGGTACCTGCATAAATTTCTCTTTATCAAAAATGACACATTAGCAGTCTTTACCCAGTAATCCCATGTCCTCAGCAGAAATAATATTTACTTCATCTGCACCCCCACTGTTCAAAGACATAGATCATTGGGGCAGTGTGAAGATGGCCTTCTTCTGTATTTCTTTTTCAATGGCTGCCCTTCCATCCTCCTTCCACATCTGGCCAATTGGCAGATGTTCTAGTCTTCTCTTATCTGTCATTACTCTGACAGGAGAAGGACCAGTTTGTACAGGTTATTAGCAAAAATATTCTGTTAGTCTCACCCAGATCTTGCTGGTGTTGTATTTGTTGGATGTTTGGACAGTTTCTTTGATCTTTCTTCCTCCACATGTCAGCTACAGCTAATAGGTAGCCTGCAGTTTTGTACTGCATGTTCTCTCTTACACAAAAACATACAGCTGGTATTGAACGGGGCAGTGTTGATAAGCTGCCCATTGTTAACCTTATCCAAAGTTGTGTGCTCTTTCCCTAGAAGTTTATTTAATCAACCTATTGTTTTGGCCAGTCATTTCCAGGATGTAATAGAAACTGGAAGAGGGCATTTGTCCAGTACTTATATCCTGAAGATGACCTCCGCACATACCTCTCAACTGTCCAGATTTTCGGTTCATATTTTTGACCCGTTCATGATAACATTTGTGGTTTTCTGGCAAATCAGTGGGATGATCTGAGGACGGATGTCACTAAATAATGACACACATGAGTTTCAGACTTCAAATCCTTCAGAAAATGTATGTTAAAACAAACCCTGTTACCCTAGCAATTTTCTAACTTTGAATAAGTAATATTTAAAATATGTCCCTATTTTTGGGGCTTTGTCCCCCCATTTTCTTGTGCTTTGTGCAGATTTCTTGCACTAAGAATTTGAGAGGTATGCCTTCGCAAGACCACAGCAAAAAGAAATAAAATGGTAGAAAACATAACTCTCAGTTTCAACAATTACAGACTTAAAAATAAGTGGGGGCTATATCCAATTTTTGACAGAATGGTTTTGCTGGTACTTTTGACAAAATAACTATTTTGAGTAGTTAATTTATTTAATAGATTTTTTTTTTTTGCATTGGCAACACCCCTCAATGATCTTCAAGACCACCTGCCTATGAACTTCACTAGTGCTTCTAGCTAAATTATTTGGCATCACTTCACAAGGCAATATAATCAGTAGAAATACATGAATTAATTCCATAAAGAAAGCATTTTAATTTTAATTCATAATGCATAGCTATAATAGTTACTGAACTGTAAATGCTAGTTATAATGTAACCTGAATGTAAGTTGGTTGGAATTCTAATTCAGAAAATAATTACAGTATCATAAAATAATAGGAACCACAATACAAGTAAGTCTTAAAACCATAATAACATCTTTTCACCTAGATGAGACTTCTAGAAATCAGTTGTACTACTTCATGGCAACATGGTAGTGAAAGGTGAAGAAGCTGGAAACAGAGGTGTTGCGTCACTGACTACCAAGGGGTACTAACTATGCTGTAATTTGTGTATAGGGAATGCTTCCTGAAGGTGGTAATGCTACATTTTTAGCATTTAGTTTGAGTCTGTTCCTAAGTGAGGGATCATTAGAAGACTTTATTTTTGTAGAAGACGATGGGTCATACTTATACCAGATAGCTGTTGAATATTATAAGTTGGATAACTGATTTACTTCTGAGAGGAAGAGTATGTGTGTGCGTGTGTGTGTGTGTGTGTGTGTGTGTGTGTGTGTGTGTGTGTGTGTGTGTGTGTGTGTGTGTTTGTGTACATTTGTGCTTGTGCATGTGCAGATATTTGTGTGTGGTGGGGACTGTAATGGTTTATACTGGAAGGGGCAAACAAAAGCGTGCTGAAATATAGTTCTTTAGCTATTATTTATTTGTTTGTTCATTCATTTGATCACAAACATCTGTAGTGTACAAAGAAAATAATGTGCTTGAAATGGGTTACTACATTTGAGTATATGTGTATATTTTTCTATGTGTGTGCATGTTTGTGCATGGGTGGGATTGTAATGGTTTGCACCAAATGCAACTAACACAATGAGTTCAAATATATTATAATGGCAGTTATTGTAGGTATTTATTCATTCATCTAATCACAGTAAGACAGCTGATACATACATAGTAAAGTGTCTGTAAATGGTTTGCACATATTTGCAATTTGGCCAACCCTCTCTCTCTTTTTTCTCCCTCTTTATGGGAGTTGATTTTGCCCTACTCCATGATGTAACACTTACCTCCAGCTTATGTACCTCCCCTTATTCTCATTGTCACTAAAATCCCCCCTGCCCTTCCCTTGGAAAAGCCATTTGGTGTACTTCATTTTAGTGTACTCCCCAATATCTATATATATATATATATATATATATATATATATATATATATATCCTTACTCTCCCCTTTTCACTCACTTCCTTACTTCTATCAATTTCTGTCCCTGGATTTCTCTCTAAATGCACCATAAGCCTGCTTTTCTCTTACTTCATATGATGCAATTCCTGTTTGCATTATACTTATTTATTTATTATTTATTGGACATTTGTTAACCAGGTTGATCCAACTGAGCCCATTTTCAGCAGGGATCCGAGGATAAAAGTTCCAGAGCATTACAAACATTGTTAGAAAACATAGATTGACACATAAACTATGAGACATAAATTGTGTCATAACTTAGTTGTGTAGGCAAAAAGATAAACAATTGTGGGAACATTTTAGGAGGCTAAAACAACATCATATCAGAGAAAAAGGAAGTTTACAGGAGGCTAAAACAACATTATGACAGAAAAAAGAGAGTTTACAGGAAACATTAATTGAGACCATTGCATATGTATGTCTGTGGATGGATAAAACGTAGCGGAACAATCTTGGATGCTCAAACTACAACATATTTGAGATAAGGAAGTGAAAAAAGGGGAGAAAAAAGAAAAAAAAATTAAATTAGTAAGAATGTTAAGGAGGGAGATGGTTAAAGATGAGAAACATAAGAAGTAGAGCAAGATATCTTGGGAGTTAGTGGGAGAATTAGTAGAGATGTTAACAAGGTAACGGGCAGGAGAGAAGGTGGCAGGAAAAGGAAGGGGTGGTTATGAAGGGTTGTGGCAGGAAGAGATCCATGAGTTTGAGATGGTATCTTTTAGTGCTTTTTTGAAACTATCTGTGTGAGTAGTAGCTCTTACGTTGTAAGGGAGTTTGTTCCATGCTAATGATATGAGTATTTATACAGAAATTTTCCAGTGGTTCTTTTCAGCTTATATACATCCAAGAGATGTTGGTCAGAGCTTCAGATGGTGTGTTTTGGGGTATAGAAGGACACTAGAGAAGAGATAGCAGGGCAGGTTGTGGGTTTATAGAAGACGAAGTGAATTATGTAAAGCTGTGATAGAAGGGGTTGTTAGGGGAATTCTAACCACTGTGGGTTTTTTAGTGAAAGGCAATGGTGAGAGGTGTAAAGTTGGTTCAAGGCAATTTTGTTATAATTTTGCTCAAGGATGGAAGTTACAGTGGCTTCTAGGTTTATTAGTATTGGAGAGGCATAATGGAGACTGGGTAGAAGGTATGCAAGTGCCAGTGAGAGTTTGGAGTCTGTAGTGAGGAATTACTTGTTCCTGTAAAGCAGACCTAATTTTTGGTTAGTCTTTTTGACACAGTGCTGAACGTGTAAGTCAAATTTTAACTGATCATCTTTGATAGTACCAAGGAGTTTTATATGGGATTCTGCTTTAATAATAGTGCTACTTAGTGATGCAATGGCAAAGGTGGTTTTGTGATCAGAGAGAGATTTGGGGAAAAAAAGAAGTTTTTTTGGGGGGGGATTGAATATAAGCTGGTTTTCAGTAAGCCAATTTTCAACAGAATGGAAAGAGTTTTGAGTGAGTGTGTGAAGCTGAGTAAGATTGTCTGAAGAGGAGATTGAAGTATAGTCATCTGCATATTGTATAAGAGAGGAGTGACTGGATGATGTGTAGAGGTTGTTATTACTAACAATGTTGAATAATAGTGGTCCAAGAACAGATGCCTGTAGGAATCCTGTTTGGATGGGGAGGAAAGGGGAGTAGGAGGTAAGCCACGTGCAGGTTGAAGCCTCTTGGTAAGGGACTGGAGAATCAGTTGAGAGTGACAGTTGAGAAGTTAAGGTTGACTAGTTTTGTTAGAAGCTTTTGGTATGAGACTGTATCAAAGGCTTTTGAGAGGTCTAGAAACTAATAAGAGACCAGTTTGTTGTTGTTTCTAGCTTCAGCGATACTATTTGTAAAAGATATGAAGGAAGTAGTAACACTCTGGTTGGGGCGAAATCCTTGTTGGGTCACTGACAGCAGATTTTCTTGGAGAAGATAGTTGAAAAGTTGAGGATGTATGCATTTTTTAATGATTTTTGAATGTGGGGATGGAATGGCTATGGTCTTGAAATTGGAAGGGTCAGTAGAATTTCCTGCTTTGTGTAGAGATATGGTACAGAATGTTTTCCAGATTCAGGGACTATAGATTCTTGGATAGATCTGTTGATAAGTATAGAGACTGGATAAGCTATATAGTTAGCAGTGAGCTTTAAAATGGGGGGGGGGTAAATTATCATCTGAGGGGGAACATGGCTTTAGTTTGCTGAGGAGAGATTTTATGTAGCAGTGTGTACAGGTATTAGTGAAAAGGGGGTTGTCAGTTGGTGGTGCGGATGGAGTTGAGGGGTTGGAGTTGGGGACATTTTGGGTTAATTTACTTATGGAGTCGATAAAGTATGAGTCAAGAAAGGAGGCAGTTTCTTGTGTAGAGTTGTTAGGACAGTGGCTTGGTACAGTGGGGTTTCCAGGGTAAAGAATCCTGTTGATAGCATTGCAGAATTTTTTGGGATTGGAGTGGTGGTTTGTTTGTGTCTTTAGGTACACATTTTTCTTGTCATTCACCTGTTTTTGGTACGATTTCTGAGTTCTTTATAGTTTTGAAGGTGTGTAGGGGATATGGTTTTTGTGTATTAGTGGGAAGAAATAGCCAGGGAATTGTTATGGCTAGGCTTGTATAGGCCCTAGGGCTGATAGCCTAGTACCAACCTATGAACCTATGAACCTATAGTGTGTGACTGGCCTGTGTAAGCCAGGGAGCAGAGAGTGATTTTATCCTAATTTTCCTGAATGGAGATAGGGAGTTAAGGATTTCTAGAAATATGTGGTTACATTTTTGAAAAGCATCATTAAGGGGAAGGTTTTGGAGGAAGGTTCAGTTGATGGAGGATATCTATTGTTAAATTTAACAGGGTTAAAATTAGAGAGCTTTGGCACTCTTAGTGTTTATGAGACCTGCACAGTTGAAGAGAGTGTCTATGGATACAGGTGAGAAGGTGGCCACTTATGGTATCTGGAAATGTGCTGGGGTTGTGTTAAAGTTTTGGATCAGATGTTAGGATCCAGTCAATAATAGAGATGGTATTACAATGTTTGTTCATGTGGGTTGGGGGTTGAGATTAGTTGGGAGAAGCCTTATAGTAATTATACTAACTTACATTAAGTTCTTTATAAACTGCCTAATATTTAACTATTAAATCATTGTCATATAACTTGTATCTATTCTTAACCAATGTTTTCATATTATGTGTAATTTAGTATAATTATTTAAACTCTAGTTTTTTTGTAATATTTTTAAAGACTGTAAAATTATTGTTCTTAAAATGTTTTGTAATTCTTTGGAGCTTTTCTCTACAGCCTCCACTGAAAATGGGCTCATTTGTACTTCTGTGGTAATCAAATGGCAATATATATATATATATATATATATATATATATATATATATATATATATATATATATATACATATATGTGTGTGTGTGTGTGTGTGTGTGTGTGTGTGTATACCCACTCAAAGGTACTTTTCCATACTTCTGACCCTTTGCACTCCATTTTACTCCAGAACTTTGCAGCTATTCCCTTCCATTACTGGTAGATTGAGAGTGCCATAGAATATTAAATTGCAGCTCTTCCTATAACCATTGTTATATTATATACAAAATCCCCTGGCTTATCCATATTTTCCAATCATCACTAAATAATGTATCAGAAATAAATGTTTAATACACTTAAAAAGCACACCAGGATCATGACAACATCAAACAAAGAACATCCATTAAAGGATATATAGTTTTCCTCCAGCTATAAAAAGCAATATTTTGGCAATTGCACTAGTAATATTATTAATATATACAGCACAGTATAAATATTTCTACCAAAATATAGCCACCTGACCAAAAAGATAAAGCAATAAAACCCTCAATGTCATCCCCAAATAGATATATTTAAAAATCTTGTATGAGTCCTACTGTTTTCAATGTAGTCTGGAAAATTCTTTCACAAATGTTTTACAAGACTCAGCCATTTCTTCTATAACAGGCTCCATCACCTTGGGCATCAACATCTTAGAGCAAGAAATCTGGACAAAACCATAAATAATGGGGAGTAAGGCCCCAAAATAGGGGCAATTTTTAAATACTGCTCTTACAAACTTAGAAAGGTGAAATAACAAAAGGTTTTGCATTAACATGGATTTTCTGAAGGGTATGAAGTCTGAAATTCAAATGCCTATCATTATTTTCTGTCTTCAGTCCCCAATGATTTGCAATTGGTTTGCCAGAAAAACAAAATTGTATGAAAACAGACCAAAAATATGAGGCAAAAATCTGGACATTCTGTGAAAATCTGGACAGTTGATAGGTACACATCGAGCAGTGCAGCAGAGAATGTGTAGAGTTGTACTTTCTATAGATATAAAAAGAGCTATTAAGACAAAAATAGAACATTTCCTGAGATATTAGGAGATAAAAATGTTTCCTAAGACTTCTGTTACTCCATTCCAACAGATGAATAACCTAGATTTAGGGGATGACTCTATATCCTAGTTAGAAGCTACCACCATAACAGAACATTTACAATCTCAGCCAGCAATATTCTCACAGACATGGGCTTCATAACAAATGGGATTCCAGAAGGAATCAATACCTGGTCCTTTGCTCTTCTTTTCCACATAAAAAACATTGAAGTACATCTTCCAAGAGCACACCTAATATTACATGCAGATGACTTGCTTATGATGAAAGCAGATAGGTATATTGCTACAATCAAATCAGGACTTCAAGAAGAGCAATTTACAGACTGGAAAATGATTCAAGAAAATAAATTATGCATTAATATGTATACATCTGTGATTATATTTTTGAAGATTAGCCCAAAGGATTAAAATGACCAACCCCAAAAACTTTTCATTCCAGCAGTAACACATATTAGATAAACAAAATCGCACAAATGCTTTGAACTGTTGCTTGGCCACACACTGTCATTTTGGTTTTATGTTGAAACTATGTGATCATGTCTCTAATTGGTGATATATAAGTCTATATCTTGCTGCCTTTTCTGGCTAAATGCACTATTCTTACTAGTGTTTCATGTTATAATTTACATTAAAGCAATCACTAGTTTAGATATTTTAATTATTTATTATTTATTTATTTACATTTGTTTACCAGGAAAATCCGAATGGACACAGGTTCATTTTCAGCGGAGGCCCGGGAATAAAAGCTCCACAGTACAATAGAATGTAGTACATGAGAGAACAAAATATAGAATATACAACTGATTTTAATACATAATAGGTTAGAAGTTAACAGTTTTAGTTAGACAATACAGTAGACAGTCATTGAGGTACATAGTAAAAACAGTGAGGTACATAGTCAAAAACTTTTTTTTACCATTATCTGGGTTTACAAGTTTTTTAGGGGAAATCTGTTTATACTTATCTGAACATGTGACACAATTAGATTTAACCTAGAGTTTAACATGAGCATAGCCAGTTAGTCAAGCAGTGGGTTTTAAGGAGTTTTTTGAAATGATTGAAGGAGGTGCTAGAAGTTATATGTATTGGTAGTGTGTTCCAGGTTTTGGCAATGGTGCTGGCAAAGAGTAATTTACCAGCATTGTTTTTATGTTGGATGACAGCTATTAGGTTCTGGCTGTTAGATCGTAGGGCTCTAGTGGGAACAACTGTTTAGGTATATTGGCAGGCAGAAAGGTATTAATGCTGTGCTTGAAGTATTTGTATGTATGTATGCATGCATGTAAAAATTGCACATGCTTTCTCAGTCACTCCATTTGGAATAACCTGCTTTAAGAACAGTAATACAATGTGTGGGTCTGAATCTCTGGTTGATAGCCATGAACATGTGTCTGCCACCGAAGAACTGTAACTGGCTGTCCATTAAATCCCTTCTTATGCTCTTTCCTCATTACTTTTAAATGCCTGCAACAAGGCTAATGTCCACCTTTTACAAACCCATTATCTCCTAGGTCTTGTTCCTGTCCAATGAGAGCTCTTCCGGGCAATGCCCTAACCCTAAAAATGCCTAACTTAGGTCTAAAGGTTGGGGAAAAGAACTTTTCTAAAACAGCCCTTGCAAATCAGAATCACCACCTCCTACTGAAAACAAAAGTTTTTTTTTAACCATATTCAGAAAATTTGCCTGAAGCCTGTGAAAGCAAATGTTTTTGGTGTGTGAGTTAATCAATCTCTGCATACACTGCCTGTCAGTTTAATTTTCTGGGACAACTGAAATGCAATTTGTTATTAATTGAATTGATGTAATATGACAAAAAGTGTTCAGCTTTTCATGTCGCTCTCTCATTTTTTTTTTGTTTACCTCATGACCCACTACAGTTTTTGATAATTGTACTCAGGCTTTAGTTAATATATCAAGTTAAATCATACACATTCTTACATATTTACCAGTTTTGTTATTGTACAGTTTTGTTCCATTACTTGTCAACCTTGTAACTGACTTCTGGACAGATCAGGCTACCTTAGCATGTTAACAAATGTACCTTTATTTACATAAGTAAAAAATAAATAAAAATTTCAACAGCTGGGATTTAAATAGCTGAAACAGTACTTGCTTAGTAGAAAGGTTACCAAGTGGCTCTCTTTAAGTAGGATAAAGCTCTATTTCAACAGTTGCATCCTTAAAAAGTCAGGTAGAATGGCAAAATTCCTGAGATATTACGGCAAAAAAAATATTTCCTAAGGTTCCTGCTACAGTAGCATAAAACTGCTATTTTAAATTAGAATCACCTTAATGTTATAGTAAAGAACAAAAGCAACTCAAATTGAATCCAACAGTGATATTTTATTTTGGCACAAAAGCAATGTCCATTTCCTTGCATTTATTGCTTGTTTGGTTTGTCCTGCTTTGGGAACCTGTAGGATAATGCACCCTGTTCTGTTTGGCCACTACTTTAGGGAAGTGATAATTGAATGGTGGGTATATTTGTTGGATCAGACAAAAATAATTGCAGCCAAGAAAAGAAGAAAGAAGAAACATTATTCAAAATACAAGTTTTTCCACTACACGAATACTTTGAAAAATGACAAAAAACTTTGTTTGGTGTATTTAGTGGACCTTATTAACTTTCTTACAGGTTGGAGGCCATGGTGGTGCAGTGGTTAGCATAGTTGTTTAGTAAAAAAATATATAAAGGAATCCAGGCCACCGTTTAGGGCAATAGTAAACTTTTATAAAACAAACACAGATACAAAAATGAGCGCTTTCGTCTGGAAACTAGACTTCATCAGATAAAAGACACATCTGCTACTCATTGCTTAAATACCATTCAATTGGTACATATCAATTAATATTAAAAGCAAAACACACTTAAAAATTACTTTGAAAAAATAACACATCACTGGATCCAAACAAGTTGAACCCAGACAATGCATCCTGTATCTAAACAAGTACATAAAAAAACTTAAAACACAGTAATGAATGTGCCAACAATCATTTCACATTAATATAATTGTGTTGCAAGTAGAATTAAAATATATGATTTACAAGCTCAAGGAACCTGTCGCATTATGAAACCTGATAAGGGAGGGGGGGTTGTATTGCTCGGTGTAGAGGAATACAATAATGCCATTATAAACATTTTACTTGACACCTCCACATATTCACCAGTCTCAAAAAATCAGATAAGTATAGCATATAGGAGAATCGATTCATTAATGGAGGAATATTTGTTGGACAAACATTTTTGATGTGCCCAAAATTCACAAATCTATTAGAGAGCCACCTTTTAGACCTATAGTGTCAGCAAAAAATTCAAAGACACATCCTCTTGCAGTTTATGTTGACAACTGTACTAAAGAAATTGTGGTTAAAACAGCACATCTTATAAAAGATTCTTGGGAATTTCTAAGTAAATTAACTAAAGACATATGGACAGAAAGTTGCAGCTTCCTGACCATAGATGTCAAAGATCTCTTTACTAGTATACCCAGGATCGAAGGACATGAATATTTTGGTGATAGTCTTCACAAGTACTCTATTCTTCCCAAAGATAAAATTTCTTTAATTTCAGAACTCACGGAGGTGATATTAGACAATAACTATATAAATTTCCAGGGTGAATATTACCAACAAATGAGTGGTGTGGCAATGGGGACAGCATGTGCCCCCATTTATGCCAACCTAGTATTGCTTGAATGGGAAAATAGGTATGTATTTCATTGTTCCTTCCACAAGAATATAAGGCTTTACCTAAGGTTCCTTGACAATATTTTTATATTGTGGGATGGAACCAAAGACACTTTGGAACAATTTATGGATTATCTTAACAGTAGTACCCCCTTTTTCACTTTTGCACACACGTGGAATGAAAATAGTATAAACTATCTTGATACTACAATTATAAAAACATCTAATGGATTTAAATCAAAAATTTATCGTGAAAATACTTGGTGCAATAGTTATTTGCACTATACTAGCTATCATCCTCAGGCACAGAAAAGAAGCCTTATTAAAGGCCAAGCTGTAAGAGTGGCAAGAATGACTTCTGACTTTAATGACTTGATTAATGAGTTCATATTTCTAGGAAAAACATTTTTGGAAAGGGGGTACCCGGTGGAGATGGTAAAGGAAGTATTAGAAGAAGTATATAGAGGCTGGGGGACCAAATATGAGGTTTTTTTGGGACAAACTCTAACTAAGGTAACAAAAAGGAAAATGGAAGGAAAAAAACTTTTACAGAGCTTGTGTTATGGAATACAACATGTTTTCAGAATCATTTACTGATATCGTTAGAGCCAATTGGAATACACTTAAAACAAACAGAGAGGTGTATGATGTAGTAGGGACAAAACCTTTTTTTACCTATAAAATGGGTAAAAACTTCAAAAGAATATTTGAACAGGTTGATAGGGCTACTAGCATCTTCAAAGCAACCACCTCATGTGGTAATTGTAGTTTGTGCCATCTCATCTTTAAAGAAGCATGGATCAGGCTAAACAATGGTTTAAACAGTGTCGTTAGATTGAAATTGCAAAACCATGATGATTGTATATATAGCCAAGTGTGTAAGATGCCATGCATTCTACATAGGTAAAACAGAGAGGGCATTTAAAGATAGAATGTATGAGCATCAATATTATATAAGAACTGGTAAAGAGACTAGCGCCCTGTTTAAACATTCTTTGCTATGCCCTTCTTTTAATGGTTTCAAATTCGGCATTATAGATCTTATTGTAAAAAACAACTTTAAAGGTGGGGACATTAAAAATGCTTTGCTTAACAAAGAATTGAAATGGCAGCTTAGATTAAAGTCCTTTATTCCACCTGGCTTAAACGAATATGTAATAATCAAACCTGTTTTAACATCTAAAGCAGAAAATATTTGATTTGTTGTATTCATAAAATGTTAACATGTTCATTCATTTGAACTATATATATGAGATGTTTTATATAAGAATATAAATGTAAATATTTTAATTCTACTTGCAACACAATTATATTATTGTGAAATGATTGTTGGCACATTCATTATTGTGTTTTAAGTTTTTTTTATGTACTTGTTTAGGTACAGGATGCATTGTCTGGGTTCAACTTGTCTGGATCCAGTGATGTTATTTTTTCAAAGTAATTTTTAAGTGTGTTTTGCTTTTAATATTAATTGATATGTACCAATTGAATGGTATTTAAGCAATGAGTAGCAGGTGTGTCTTTTATCTGATGAAGTCTAGTTTCCAGATGAAAGCGCTCATTTTTGTATCTGTGTTTGTTTTATAAAAGTTTACTATTGCCCTAAATGGTGGTCTGGATTCCTTTATATATTTTTTTACTACTTGGTTTGCATTTTTACTTTTGGACTCTTAGCATTGTTGTTTCACAGCAAGAGGTTCTCCGTTTCAATTCTCGGCTGGAGCGCCTTCTGTGTGGAGTCTATATGTCCTCCCCATGGTCGAGTGACGTTTAAAGACATGCAGGTAGGTGCTTGCATGAATGGGTGTGCCTTTGTTGAAGGTTGGGCATTGGGCTGGCACCTTGGCACTGTAAACATCTACTGTCAATCATAAGCGGACCGGCATTCTGCTGTAGTGACCCCTAACTGGGAAAATACACACATATAAACCAGAGGCAACCTCTACTCTGACTCACCCAACATCATTCATAAATATTTTCTGATGAGATTAACTATGTGATGCACAATATAGTCACTAAGTTCCATGACTGGGCATTAGTATAGTAAATAAATAAAAAGGCACCCCTTCATCTTCTTCCTCCAGAAGCTACTACTGTTACTGATATCTGGTTGACCTTTCACACTGACAGTGCAATCCAAACTGCAGTCTCACATGTGGTACATAACACATTTTTTTTTTTTTTTTAATTTTCATTTTTTTTCAGATGTTCTTTTCAGCTCTTTCACTTTCAACTGCTTAAAGATTCTGACTTGTGAGATGTAGTTGGAGGGACAAGTGTATCTTGCAGAGGATACCACTTCTCTGGGACAGACTCCCCGCACATATAAAACAAAGCTCATACTGTCCATATTCGAGCACAACTTGGACTGATGGATGGGTAATAAAAAAAATTATCTTAGGACTGTCCCCTGTACTCCTGATGGATAAAGGCAGTTCCTAAATGATTTATTCTATGCATGGGTCCCTTCAAATTATCTATGGTATAATCCCAGTTATTCTCAATAAGGGTAGTATATAATTATTGACAATGGGGATTGATAAAGCCAATCATGATAGGTTAATTCAAATACCAAAAGAAAAACTGGCTAGGCTTAAAATGGCCTGCAAGGGCAGCTGGCCTAGTACTTACCTATGAACCTTTGAACCTATGAACCTAAATATTAAATAATCTTCCTGCCCCCATTGGGTGGATCCTCCCATCCCCACCCTAGCAATAGTACAGATTAGACTTATTCTTGCATTCTGTCTGTACTTAAGAAGCAACTTGCTTTTCTCAGTTGTTACAGCTGTTCAGCAATGTGCAGCCAGTGACAGAGGAAAAGTAATCAACCATTACTTCTTTTTAAAGTAAGTACTTGAATAACTATAGCATACAAATTAGCAAAGTAAATTAAGAAATTAAGTCTGTAACCCAAGAGCTCAGTCATGGGTTTAGGACTATACTGTAATCTCAGTTCGTGTCATAGTTTTTTTGCAGTACATGATAGATTCCAATCCATAATTCTCAACCTTTTAGCACAAGAAATCTGCACAAATCCAAAAGTAATGGAGGGACAAAAGGCCCAAAAATAATTAGATATTGATATTATAAACATAAGAGAGGTGTTGGAATTTCAGGTTTTGTGTTAGCATGCATTTTCCGAAGGATACGAAGTCTGAAACTCAAATGTCTGAAGAGTATGTGATATCAGAGATAAGAAGATAGGTGGTACAAGTAGGGTTCTGGGGGTGGCTGGGAGCAGTGAGGGGAGATTGGTAAGAGCTAAGCAAGAGTATGAGTGAGACTGGGAGAGAGAGGGGTGGAGCATATCTGGGACTGGGAGTAGGTTAGGTAAGGTGCAGCCTGTGTACACAGACTTAGACTAGTGGAGAGACCTGTCTGTAATAGAAAAAAGGAAATGTTCCTGTAAGTAACAGGTAAGAAGCTACCCCCCCCCCATCACTGCCACCACCAAGTGCAATACGCTGATATTCCAATTCTGGAAAGCTACAAATCTCCACTGAAGAACTCCTTTCTAAACTAAAATATTTGACTGTTATTTTTATGTATTTATAAAATTGCTGCATTACAGTTTTAATGGAAAAATATTTTACTGAACATTAAATATAACAATTAAAAAGAACAGAGATATACCATTTTATGCATAACAATACTTTTGAAGATGGATGGTTTAAATTAGTACTCTATTTTGCATCTTTCAACTATGGTACAGGTATCAATCACATCTTCCGAGAGAGAAAAGGGACTAAATCACCTGTTTTATTTTGGAGACTTCTGATATTTAGCAACCTTCACCTATAAATATATATATATATATATATATATATATATATATATATATATATATATATATATATATATGGGCCCCCTTCAGAATTTTGAAGCTTAAAACTTCGAAATTCATATCATCGAGGTTTTAAAACTTTAAAATTCTGAACAGAGATTGGCATGCAGCACGGAATGGGAGATCCTGTAGTGCGATCTCGGAGTTGGTATATTTAAGCAGCGAGGGGTGTGGGGGGTGCAGGGAGGCTTGCCCCCCTGTAAAAACATGTTTTGTGTTTTGTTGACTGTTTTTTTTTTGGGGGGGGGGGGGTTCAGAATTTTGAGATTCCAAGATTTCGAGCTTCTGAGTTCGATATTTTGAACCTCGGGATTTTGGTATTTCGAAATTCTGAAATGAACCCATATATATATATATATATATATATATATAGAGAGAGAGAGAGAGAGAGAGAGATACATAGATATAGATATATATAAATATATCCTCCATTTCTTTTTCTCTTGGAAACTTAAGGGATCTAACAAAAAGACATTATGAAAGTGGAATTTTTTCCCGTTCGGTATTTGTACTTGTACTCTCAGGGACAGAACTGAACCCACCATATGCAAATCAAGCTTGCTGGTTTTATATCTCATTTCATGTCAATATCGGTTCATAGGTTCATAGATTAGTACTAGGCTAACTGCCTTCATGGGCCATTTTAATCTTAGCCAATTACCCCACCTGAGAATCAAACCCTGCACCTTGTGTCTGTAAAGTAAACACCTTAACCATTATGTTAACCTCTCACCCTGTGTATAATATTATGTCATCTGAGGTGTTGTACAGTCTGTATGCAGATTACTTGAAAATGAGTGACCTGATTACATCTGTTACAGACATGGCATGTCTGCAAAAGAACTTGACTAATTTGACCATTTGGACACAGAAGAATAACATACTGATGAATGCATCAAAAACTAAGCATATGAGATTTGGGAGACATAAATTGAAAGGTGAATATTTAATACAGCACATAGGGATTGAAACTGTAGATTCATTTATTGACGTGTGTATATGGGTAGATCAAGCCATATGGATTTTTATGATCATATCAACTTATTAAATACTGATAATTTTAAAAGTATAAACTATAACAAAAGATTTATAAAGTATAGGAAATTAGAACTGATGAAATCATTGTTTGTAAGCTATATCAAACCAAAATTAGAGTATGGACAAATAGTAAGGAAACCTTATAAGAAAACTAGAGTGAGCAAACAGGAAACAATTCAGTAGAATTATACCAAGGACATCCATGAATATGAACATTTAAGTTATTATGAAATATTAAAATACCTGAGCCTAGACAATGTTTCACACAGATATTTAAAAGGAGATCTTATTCAAGAATATAGGGCATTCAGAGATAACTAGCTTTGGGAATGTTTGGGGTTATGAAAAAGTAACAGAGAGTCATCAGACAGCCTCTGTAGTAAATTATTTAAGAAAGAACGTTTTACTAATTGGTTCTATTCATGGAATATACTACCAAATTATATTAAAAAAAGCATGAGTTTAAACATTTTTAAGAAAAACATGGCCATTTATTGTGGGAATGATTTGTTTTGGTATATTGGCAGACTAGAAGGGCATTGTTGCCACTATCTTTTCTTCTTTTCTCCTCCTATCTCATACATCCTGATGTCACTTGTTTAAGCCTTGATACCGATTGCATAACATGCACCTCTTAGTGTAACATACCATATATGTAACGTCACCTCTGTTATCATATTGTAAATTTTATTCTCTCTTTTGATTGTATATTAATCACTATTCTGTTGTATTTGTAATTGTTTTTACTAGGCTTTTGTAACTTTAACAATTTGTAACAAGATATTTCACTGTAATTTTCTGCTTGGAGCTTTTCCCCCCAGGACTCCATTGAAAACGGGTTCTTTGTGACCCAATGGACTATCCTGGTAAACCAACTGCAAATAAATAAAAATAAATAAATAATAAATCTGAACTTTATTTTATTTTATTTATTTATGTATTTATTTATTTATTTATTTATTTGTTCAATTTTATTTTACATTTGTTTATCAGGAATGTCTGACTGGGCCAATGACCCAGTTTCAGTGCAGGCCTGGGGAGAAAAGCACCATACAACAAATTTATACATAAGGTTTTTAACAATAAAGCATTTTTTCAAATGGAGAATTATCACAGAAGAGAGAAAAAAGTTACATTATTTACCAACACAAGCATATTTAAGATGATTAATTATTTCATACTAGAGGTGATAAACAAATACATACTTGATATATAAATGGCTCAGAGTAGAAAAATTAGTAGCAAAGAAAATAAAACCTATAACAGATTAATTGATAACTTGAGTAATATGCAACCTGGAAAGGAAAGAAGAGAACATTAGTGAAGTGGAGGGGGACCAGAGAAGAAAATATCTATAGAGCTAAGAGGTTAGAAGCCGACAAGCATGAGTCTGATTATTACACATGTACAGTGTAATTGGCATAGAGATCTCAAGATATAAACAAGTAAGAATACTTGATGTTAAGTACAATCAGGATGGAGTCAGTTAAGAAAGGCTTGGCTCTAGAGATTGAGCCAAGCTTGGAGTGTACCTTCTTGATAGTTAGGGCTAGATACTTGAAAATTTTAAGGTTGTTGTCGATGGCCACAATGAGGAACTTGGTGTTTTGAACTTGTTCTATTACAGTTTTATTTTAGTAATAGATGGTAAAGAGTGTAAGGTGATCATGTGTTTTGTTACTAGTGAGGCCCATGAGTTTAGTTTTATTAGAACTGAGAATAAGTTGGGAGTCAAATAAGTAATTTTCTATGTCACCGAAAGCATTTTGGGTTGTTTGTAGGAGTGCTGGTATGGAGGGTGTTGAACAAATAAGGGAGGAATCATCTGCGTACTACACAAAGGCTGCATATTGAGTGGTTAAGGAGAGTTTATTGGTCAAAATAGTGAAAAGCAGTGGGATGAGTATGGATCCTTGAGGTACACCGACAGAGACAGGTAAAAGGTAAGAGAGTTCATTGTGTAACTTGACTGCTTGTTGGCAGTCAGATAAATAGCTAAGAAACCAGGATAGGGCAGGCTGGGAAAGGTTTAATGAGTGTAACTCATTGAGCAGTTTCTGATGGGAAACTGTCAAAAGCTTTTGACATGTCAAGAAAGATAGAGGAGATGTGGAGGCCAGAATTCCTAAGATGGTTGATTGTATTAGTAAAGCTAAGCAGAGCAGTAGTGGTATTATGCTTTGGCCTAAAACCAAAGAAACACATCCAAGTTATAGCCAGCTATAGACCCCCCTCCATGATTCAGGACACCAACTCCTTTTACCTGGATCTAGGTACCCCCAACACCCTCATCCTTGGTGACTTCAACTACCCCACCATAGACTGGGTGAACTATTCCTGCACTAATGCGCTCACCTTACGATTTCTTGACTTCCTTAATTCTAACTCACTAGACCAGCTCGTCTCATCCCTCACTAGGGGAGATAACATTCTGGACTTGGTTCTTACCAACATGGGTGACCACTACAACACTCCCACAATATGTGCCTCTCTGGTGAGATCAGATCATCGGACTGTCTCATTCAAAGTTTCTATCCTACCCACCCTCCCCAGCTGTAATCAAGCTAGAAAACCTCTCAAAAGCTGACTACAACCTCCTAAGGGAGGGTATCAGCAGTTTCACACCACCACCCCTCTCAGAGGATGCAGACAATTGTGCTGAACAGTATGCCAATGCAGTATACAAGCACCTGTACAACTACATGGACTCAGCCATCCCCAACAGAACTAAAACCTGATCCTCAAGGAAAAACAAACCTGTTTGGTGGACATCCTCTATCAACAGGCTTTGCAATAAAAGGAAGAAACTGTTGTCCAATGGTAAAAAGGAATAAATTCCAAATAAGAAAAACTCCCCAATTAGTCTCAACAAGCAAATTAGATCACTAGTGAAAACCTTGAAAGCCACTTATGAATCAAAACTAGCCTCCAAAACAAAGAGAAACCACAAATCCTTCTTCAGTTACTTCAGAAACCTCCATGGCAAGGCTCAGGTTTGTTCCAAATTAGTACTTAACAGTATCACTTACACTGATCCTGTTGACTTAGCCAACCTGCTAGCAGATAACTTCTGCTCAAACTTCACCCACCTGTCCTCTCCAAAAGCCCTTTTAACAACACTGATAATTGTCCCACACCTCATATTTCCATAGATCAAGTGTTAAAGGCCCTATCCAAGGCAAAGAACACAGCTTTCATGGGACCTGATAGTATCCCAGGCTGTATTCTGAACCACCTACAGCAAGGACTGGCTTTGCCATTGAGCACCCTATTCAACCATAGCCTAAGTACAGACTTCATTCCAGCAGAACTGCCATTGTAATCCCCTGCACAAAGGTGGTGCCAGTACTGACCCTGGAAACTATCATCAATTAGCTTGACAAGTCTGAACTGTAAAGCCATGCTGTGTATTATTATGGATCTTATAAACAAGGACATAGGCAATCTCCAAGCACTTGAACCCACCCAGATCAGATTCGTCAAGGGCAGATCTTGGCTGTTGAATCTGGTTGACTTCTTTGAGACTGTCATCAAGGCCCTGGATGAGGGAAAACCAGTACATACAGCTTACCTTGACTTGGCCAAGGCCTTTGATACAATTCCTCACTTAGGCATCATCTAGAAACTAACACAGCTTGGTGTAAATCACTATCTCATCAGGTGGGTGACCAACTGGCTCACTGACAGGACCCTCAAGGTCAAAATAGGTGCTTCCACTTCCAATAGCAGACCTGTCACTAGTGGAGTTCCAGAGGGATCTGTCCTGAGACCCCTACTGTTTGGCATCTACTTCTCAGAGGTCCAGGCAAAGACAAAAGGCCTGTGGCTGACCAAGTTTGCAGATGATTGTAAGTTGGGTGCTGTCATTCACTCCTGAAATAATGTTAACATACTGCAAGAGGTTGTCACAGCAACTAATGACTGGTGCCAAAGTCATGGCCTCAAGCTAAATGCAAAAAAATGTATCATCATACCATTCTGCAAAAACATGGCCCCTCCCAATTACCACATCAATTGTAACCCCCTAAGCACACAACCTGTGGTGAGGGACCTGGGTACTCAAGTTGATAGCAATCCCACATTCGAACAACATATAGTGACAGTGGTCAGAAAAGCCTTTTCCTTGGTTCATCTCAGAAGAAAAGGGATTGCATTCAGAAAAAAGGAGGTTATTACCTCTCTATAATTCTCCCTCATTATACCAATAATTGAGTATAATGCCCCGTTTGGTATGTACCTCTCCAAACATCTGAACACCACAGAAATACCTGACAAAGAGAATCCATGGTCTTCAAAATCTGTCCTATATGGACAGGCTCAAATCACTGTCACTCTACTCGGTATTGTACAGATTGCTCAGAAGTGATCTGTGTCTCACCTACAAGACAATCTCAGACCCTGCCCTACTAGAGATGCTCAATATACGTAAGTCTAACTCCTCATGTATTATCCACTCAAAAGGGCTGAATCTAATATGCAACATCAATAAAACCTGATGGAGAGACAGGTTTGTCTCCCAGAGGCTGCCTAGTCTCTGGAATAGACTTCCCATACATGTCAAACAGAGTACCTCGCTGACCCTCTTCAAGTGCAACCTTGATGAGTGCATGGGAAAATACAAATTTGTACCAGGGGTTCCACTTGTGTCCCTCACTGACAGGGGTGACAGGTGCTGACTTCTTTTTGGGGTTAAACTCTTGGCTAGGCTTGGAAGGGCCCCAGGGCCATTAGTCTAGTAACCTCCTATGATCCTAAACCTAAGAAAAAAAAAAGAAATATTTGTATGTACATATATAAGTATGTAAGTATGCAAAAATCCTATGACTGAAGGTCATAATTTTGTCATAGGAGGTGATGGAATGGTTTCACTTAGCAGATGTGTTTTTTCCATGCTTATTGCCAGGATATTTCATAAATGCATCATATGCTGTTGTATATCTAATATGGCAGACTGTCTTAGATTGTTCATTCCAATGTGAACAATGACCATGTCATATTTAGCCTTAAGCCTTTGTAGCCTACTTTTGATGTATCTAAAATTTGCTCTGAACAGGACACTGTCACAAGCTTCTTACAAACTACAGTGAGATATGTGGCTGTTTTACTTACAATGGTGTCACCAATTACTGACATGTTTTGGGGTTGCCAGATTAAACTGCCTGCCATATATATTTTTTGAGTCAAGTTTTATTCAGTGCTAGCTCCACATATCTTCTTGCTTTTATAATTCCTCCAAGTCTTTTGGGTTTCTAATACCATGATGGGAATGGACCCCCCCCCCCATTCCTAAGGCAAAGTACAATTAAAGTTCATGAAATTAGTATTGTTTCAATCTTTGATATCAGCCAGAAGTGCTCTTCGCAGCACCTGCAATGTGCCTAGTAATGAGTCCTTCTGTAATTCGTACTGAGTTACATGCACTGGTAACATATCTAAATGTTGTGTCTTTCAGCTTTTCCTGGTTAGGGGTCGCCACAGTGGAACTTTGATCTGCTAATGACTGGCAGTAGATTTTTACGTGCTGAGTTGCCAGCCCTGACACACAACCTTCAACGAAGGTATGCCCATTCATGCATGTCTCCACACAGAAGACTCTCTAGCTGAGAATCGAACAGGACAACGTCTTACTGTGAGGTGACAACACTACCGCAGCACCACCACTGCAGTTGGTAACATATCTAAATATGATTGAAAAATTATTTTTATAAGACTCATTGCTCCTACTACTATTTTTACTGTCTGGGTATCTTTCTTCCACATTGCTCTCATTTCTGTCTGCAAATATTGATATTTTATGACTTTGTGTCTGTACACAAGACACTGTAGTCACTGGGTGTGGTGATTTCAATGATCACTGCTGCTTTTGTCTTGTTTTCATGGACCACTTTCATTTCGTGCTATGAAATCTCTCCACTGCTATGGTAGGATGACTCTCTGTTTGCTTTACTATGGTCTGTGCAAGGTTTGTGAAATATGTAATATATATATATGAGATCAGATTGTATTCCTTGAGAGGTCATGGTTTTCTGAGATGTATCTGAGTATTTTCTGATTGTAGTCTTTACAACCTATGCATAAATAACAACTGATATGTATAAGCTTCTGGGGTTGTTCTGATGCTAGCAGTTTACCTTCAGTATTCAGGACAGACTTGCACCTCTCAGCCTCATAGATATTAAGGTATTGTCAAAAAGTAATGCATTTCTGTGAGCATGTTATATGCAAGCTGTCGGCTTCTGATTCCCTTTGTGGAGTGATTTTGGTAATTATTACCTGTGCAAAATTACAAGACCTCAGAGTTTAAGGTGGTACTGAACAAAGAAATCCCAAAAAGCACTTGGATAGATGTTTCCACTGCAAACCACAATGTTTATTCACAAAGACACAGCACCAGCAACCACAAAGTAAAATTTAAAGCTGACATACAACCAGTACATTTTCATCACAAAACGTCATCGGATAACTATGAATGTTACTCTGCTGCGCTTATATAACCTTACCTTAATAACGGCTATCCAAGTGTTTTTTGGGAACGGCTGTCCCAAGTGCTTTTTGGGATTTATTGGTTACTGTTTGGGCACTTTTCCTCCTTTGTACTGGTTCTGGCATTGAACAAAGCCCATATATAGTGACAGTTTCTGGTTTCTTTTGTAATGTGGTTTGATTTTGATAAATAGGTCCCTAGCAGTGCATTGTATAACATTAGTTAGGAGGGACATGACCTGTTTTATTTTTTATTATTATTTTTAATTTCTTGGAAATAACATATATTCTATGATATTTTTCTCATTTAAGTCAGTATTCTAGTGGTATGTATGCAAATATCTGTGTCCATCTGATAAAAATAATTCAGACAAAAACATAAAAGAAAATTATCTAAATTTAGCTCCTTCAGTAAGACAGTTTTATCATACTAAAATGACTAGAATGTATAATTTTGCTTCATATTTTTAATCAGTTTCTGGGGCAATGTGTTTACTGGCTGCCCTACAGATCTAGGTATTTTTTGCCCACTCAGAATTTGCAACTGTATGGTGGCATGGTCGCTGCGAATTTACAATTATCATGGAGGGTCTCTTTCAGTTTAATGACTTATCAGATGCACTTTAAAATAAATGTTAAATTCAAGGAAATACCAGATTACTTTTATTCATTCTGAGTATGGTTTTAGAGTAAGATCATGTTTGTTTTGTTCAACAAAATGTAGTCACTGATTTTGTTGTTAAAATTTGAATAAAGATGTAAAATTAAAACCAAATATCTTGTGGTTATTTTACACATAAATAAAAAATGTTGTATGTCCTTAGAAATGTGAACAGTATTTGATGGGAAGTGGGGAAAGGCAGCTAGGTATAGGAACACTAATAAGATTAGGAGGTCCTGGTCCAGTACCCTTCCTAGGGTCTCATTTGACAATTATCCATTCCCAATGTGTAGGCTACTTATGGGTTACTGGTTTCTGATACAGAAAGGTCTGAGTCAATTGGATAGGTGGAATAGGTTTATTACATTATTTTTTCATAAGGATTTTTAATGTTCATGTTGTGGATCTTTACCAGTTACATTTAGCTAGCTGTCTCTTTCTGTAGAACAGTAGTAAATAGGGCTGAGATGTTAAAGTTTCATTTCAATGTTCCTGTGGAATGCTGGGTATGACCTAGGCAGTGTAATCTGGCAACCCCAAAACATGTGGGCATGAACTAGCATTTTTCTCTTCTATACTTTTTTATGGGTGACAGGTCTAACAAAGATTAACTGGTGCTTCAAGCTGGTTACCTTTGATAATATAGTCAAATGTCAGCATAGAGATTTATGGACCGATTTACAATGGGCATTATTTACCTGCATCCTCATACCTATTAACCTATTAACCACATTGCACTGCCACCCTTCTGGCCACTGCAAAACAAAAGCAGAACAAGCCTAATTTTAAATATTTTTTCAGTAATATCACACTGATATGCAGCCCTGATATGTGAGTTTCTGCTCCCATAACCTTGGTCTTTAAATATATTGCATCCAAATCTGCGCCGACTTCGATAAAAAAGAAAAAAGTATTCCCTATATTTTTGAACTGGTACAACCTCAGAGATGGTCCATTTAGAGACTGGGGGTGTGAGGGCTTAACTATTGCATGGAGAGTGTAGTGACTGTAGTTTCCTGAATAAAACATTTAGGAACATATTACATTTTACCATGTAGTTTGTATTAATGTAACAAACAGTGGCAACGTCATCTGCAATACTTTGGGCACTATACATTCAGTTTGGGTAATATCAAGTAGACTTGAATATCCAAGGCTTTGTCAGTGCAGCCTGTCATGTATAGTTCTAGATCAGATATTTGCAATGATTATCTACCCAAGATAATTAGAAATTATAATGACTCACTTTTCAATGGTGCCCAGTTTAAGCAATTCTGTAAAACTCCTTGATTTACAAAGAGTAATTTGGCTCAAACCAAGTGAATAGAAAAGAACTGCGTAGCCATCACCAGAGAAATCTTAAAAATAGCCACTGTGAAAAATACCCAGTGAATGTAGCTGATGAATAGCATGCTAAGAGAGTATAGAAGTTCCACACAAAAAGGGGATGATACTCCAAGCATTTTGATGGCTAGGCATGAATGCAGAGACAAATTGCCATCAACAAGGAAGTCAAAGGTAATGTTTGATAAGTGGCTTAGAAAAATGGGCTTTGAACAACAATCTGAAATGAAGGTCTGTGTTAAGGAAAATGTGGAGATAAAAGAAAAAAAATCATCATAGTTATCATTATTTAACCCTGAGACATAGTTTAAGGACATCAAATGTCTCATAATGAGTGTGAATAATTCTTGAAATCCTTCTCAGATGAACTTGCGAACTTTGACTACCATTATATCGCCATTGTACAAGTGACATGTTTGACGAAATTTATGCATTTACCAATTGTCCACTGGTATGTCTATAGGGCTTGTAGTTGACCTTGTCAGTCTGGATTTTTCATTTGAGCACTCCAGCAAATGACTATTATCAGTCAAGACTTATAGAAAGGTAATTAATTGGCTATATTGATTTAAGAATTGAAAACCAAAGTGTTTAGCAGACATCTGACATCAGGTTCTGTGATTTCTTTTACTCAGAAGCCTCTTACAGTATAAACCGTCTTCTCCTTCATGAACACCTGTTGTCTAAGAGGTACTGACATGGCTACTATATTAAGAAGATCAGCTACACATCTCAACCCCTTAGTGCAAGAATTCTGGACAAAGCCATTAATGATGGGAGGACAAAGGTACTGAATCAGGGATAGATTTTAAATATTGCTCTTACAAGCTTAGAAAATTATCAAGTAACATGTTTTACATTCAAATGCATTTTGTGAATGATATGAAACCTAAAACTCAAGTGTCACATTATTCAGTGACTTTAGTCCTCAAAGATTTGCCAGAAAAACACAAATTCTATGTAAAACAGACAAAAATATAGGAGGCAAAAATGTGGACAGTCTACTAAACTTTCAGACAAATCAATAGGTATGAGATCAGCTTCCAAAATACTTCCACCCAATGTAACTGAACTCTTAACAAGTGGTAATATCACCTCCAGTTCAGCACAATTAGATGTTCTAAGCCTGCTTATGGTCTAGATTACATGATGAAAGTCAGCATTACGAAATGAAGTTATGGAGATCTGTTGTTCAGTATATGTAGTCAACACAGTTTAAGGGAAGTATAAGAGCTGAGAATATATTTTTTATGCTTTTTCATATCAGTGAAGCAGTTATGGTAGTCAACATTCTCTGTTTACAAGAGTGGCCTTAAAATCATCAAATATTTCAAAAATTCATAGAGATAAGTGTAATTGTTCCCTCCACAAGCAGCTTACATAACAGTGAAAACAATAAGTTCACTTTAGTAATGCAGCAGAGAATGAACAAGAATTGAACACCCTTTGTGTGTCAAAAAAAAAAAAAATCAAAGTAATAATATGAACTGTAGGATGTAAATAAAATATGAGGTGCCAGAACATTTCCTAGTCTCCAACTTCAACAGCCTGTCAAAAAATAAATCAAATATATTTCCAAACAGGAAATTTCAGCCAAACATATTTTATAGCAACAGTGCCTCCGCACGTACGTTGCACTTGACTGGCAAGCACATCAAAGTTTTGCCAGTCTGTGTACATTATAGTTTTAACAGGATGTTAAGTTAGTAAATACGAAAAGGAAAATAAAGTAAACAAAAGGACAATTCAGAAATATAAAAGAAAGAGGGCACCCATGGGCAGCGAACACACCACAACCATCTACACAATCTGTAGGTCAGATGAAGGTCAGGAAGATACAGAAATTGTAGTGGTTGCTTTACTGTTTCATGTGTACATTTAGAAACCAATCCTGCATCTGTATTTTCCAGCTTATTCTCTGAAGATCAGGTGACTAAAAGCCTACCTCTTATCTTCCTTGTCTTTGTCACTGGTGAAAATCTGACTGTAATTTGTGCCCAGGCCTGGGAAAACTAATATTGCCTATTGTGATGATAAAATAAACAGTGTTGAGCAGGAACTTGTCATTTTGATAATCACACAAAAGACACCAGTGAGGTAAGGAAGACTATTCATTTACATGTGAGCTATTCTGTATTTGTTGTTAATGTTAAAATCAACAGACTGAGGTTTAAACCGTGCATGTGACCATTTAAGCAGGGCACTAAGTGCCTCCCACGCTGTAGCAGCAACTGCATCCCCACTGTGGCACACTGGTATAGAAAATGAATGTAAGGAGGAGTATCATTATTAAATGACTATCATTTATGTGTTTGTTCTAGTATCACTACACTGTATGATCATTAACCAGTCTCAGAGACCAAAGCATTTGTCAGTTAGCTGGCTGTCTTCTCATTCATTCTTAAAGATATTTGATAAGTACTTGTAGGCACACTCATCTGTACAATTCACTTAGCTTTATCAACAGCCTAAACTTATTCTTTTTCCACAAAAATTGCGTAACATTCAAACTGCTGATATGATGTGTCATTTTTGTGTATTTTGTTATGTTTATAAAGTTTTCTGCCTGTTCTATCATTACCTTGTAATTCAGAGATCATCAAATCCCATACCAGTATGTTATTATAAAGTTCAGACATATTATTGCCAACAATGCAATTATGGTATTTTCAAAGACCACCTGTTTTACATCTGGTAGTCAACCAGTATAAGAAGGGCCATGTAGCTGCCAGCAGGTAGACCATTTTGGCTATCCAGAACAAAATGCCAACACTGGTCATTATATAAATATGGAGAAATGGGGCAACTTGGAAGGTAGAATAGGTGGTGGAAAAGAAAAGTATTTTTGTTTTTTTTTTTTAGTAGGGAACAAACATAATATTTACTAGGTTCATAGGTTAGTACTAGGCTAACTGCCCTTGTGAGACATTTTAAGCCTAACCAATTATCTCCTGTGAGATTCAAATCCTGTACCTTGTGTTTGTAAGGCAAACACCTTAACCATTAGGCCACCCTCCCAACCCCTAAGTAGGGAAAGTGAGAAAGGTAGTGAGGGAAGATGGTTGACGATAGAGAAGAATAAGGGAAGGTATTAGGGGTAGACAGACTGACACAGAATTCCAAGTCAGATAAACAAGGGAGGTATTCACACAAAACCTGGGGAGGACTGTGGAGGAACACAAACTTGCAGATGGTGGACAAATGGAGACGGCTGGAAAACAAACATGTAATAGGAAATGAATGACACATTATTTTCAGTGGAGGCCTGGGGAAGAAAGCTTCAAGAACAGTACAAAAAATAATTCTTTGCATCATTTTCCAACATAGTATAGTACAAAGGAGCTAAAATTCAATTTTGATACAGTCTGAGTAATACAAGTTTTTTTTTGTTTTTTTTTGTAGACAAACATTACAACAAATGATTAAAAAAATAGATCATGATAAACAATAAAAACTTATATAATAAATCTGAAAGGTAGGAAAGTTCAAAGAGAGAAAAACAGGTTTGATCTGACATTAGGCAGGTTAAAGAGTCAGTAGTAGGAAAAGTTAGTAAGGGAAATCATCCTTGGCTCTTTAGAAACTGCTCTTACAAGGGCTATTAAAGAAGGCTCAAGGAAGAAACAAGATGCAGTTTTGTAAGTATAAAAAGTGTACAAGATAAATTAGGGAAAGCACCAGGATGGGGTTAGGGTAGTGTCCTGGCATGGCTGGAACTGTAGAATGAAGGCATTTTTCTGAACTATTTTGAAATGTACTGATTTTTTGAATATACAACTTCTGTGGAACAAGAACACTATCAGAAATTTTGAATCAGTGACTTATAGATTCACAGTTAAGTACTAGTCTAGCTGCCCTTGTGGACCATTTTAAGCCTAGCCAATTTTCCTTAGTGAGACTCAAACCCTGTACTTCTTATTTGTGAGGAATACCAAAACCATTATACTAACCCCTAACGACCTGTGCACAAGCTCTTGCATAATACAAGCACTCATCTGACATATGTTATTAGGGTATTCAGTACTAACATTTACAGATAATGCTTTTGTTCATCAGGTAAATGTCTGACTGAGGTATTTGTAGATGATGGTTACAAAAAGAACACTGGAGACATTGGTATAAGGCATTATCAGTTCAAGAAAGGAACAATCTCTTCCCATTTTGATCAACTCAAAGACTATTACCTGGCCTTTTGTCTGACAATTTCCATTCATACCTTGAATATTGAAAAAAGATTTACTATCTTCTGTGTGAGTGTTATATTTCTGAAATGTGCCTTGTCAAGCTATAAATGTCGAAGAAGGTAATGTTGAACAAGTTTAAAACTGAAAATGCATTTTCAACTATCAAATTCATAATTCAGTAATGCATGGCATATATGGTGTTCTTTTTAAAGCAGTACAAGTATTTTGGCAGTGCAAGTTGTGATGATGTGAGGTATTGCCAGGTATGCAAAGAGAAATAAGACAGTGACTGTGTGACATATGCCAGCATAGTTAACTGGAGTTTTGTAAAGAATTATATGTTATTTGTATATCAAACTGATTTGTATGGGTGTTTGTATTTTAACTGTTGAAATGAATATATTATAACCAGGTGTACCGGAACAGTAGAGAAGTTAATCTCAGTACAGCTAACTCTGAAAAATAGTCTGAAATTAAATTACCTAGTTTAGGCCATAAAGAATGTATCTTACAATTCTGATTGCAGCCAGAGACAAGATGTCTGTGAAAACCAGGACTAGGAATCCTGCTGCATTGTCCTTAGGAGTGAATTAATTACTACCCTGGAAGGGTGGAAGTTTTTTAAATGGTTTTATAGCTTCCAGATGCTATAACACATCATAGCAAAGCTCTATGTGTGTGTATTATGACACTTATGTGCTACATTCTGGTTCAGTTTCCAGTAAAGAGTGTAGTGTGGTAACCAGAGTTAGATGACTAGATGTGAAGCCATTCTATAGCCAGCACCAAAATTATATTTAAATATCATTGAGAGATGTCACTTTGCTCTTGGCAGTCTGTTTGTGAAACCTGATAAAGAATGACCCCTCACCCACCTTATCTTGCCTTGCTCTAGCAAGTGAACTAGGGGACAGTAATTCTTTAAATCAGTCAGGAAAATATAGTAAGATTAGTTAAGCATTTTTCTTCTGTATCTGTGTGAATCTTTACATCAATTTTATTTTTAATATTTCCTGTGCTGAAACTCTGGCGTTTATTGTAAATAGATATTTAGTATTTTCATGTTATTTTATTATGTATCATTAAATATATTTACACTTTTCATTGTGGCTGGTCTTTCACAGAATATTTCAACCTTTGAGAGTACTTATATTTATTTGGTGATACTGTGGCCACTCCTGAAAGCCTTGCTGCATTGGTCAAACACTACCATTTGTATTAGCATTAATTCTACTCAGTATAATTGGGCACCCTTGCAAAAATCTTAGACTAGCTGGTTTTGGAGTGTTCTTGTGCCAGTACCTACCTTATAGTCTGGGCACAGGGAGCATAACTAGTACTGTGCTAGCCTTTCCCAGGTGTGTGTGTGTGTGTGTGTGTGTGTGTGTGTGTGTGTGTGTGTGTGTGTGTGTGTGTGTGTGTGTGTGTGTGTGTGTCAGCCACTTGGAACAGGGACACAGAACTCCGTAGTGGGCAGTGTGGAATTTTATTTGGGGCCTGGAGAGACAAGAGAGAGAGAGGGAAACCAAGCCCGAGGACAGGACTGTGTTCCCAGTGTGGTCTTAAGATAAATTGTGTTTTGTGCAGAGAGCTGCATCTGGAAATATTGTGTGTATCTATTTTTGTTCCACGTGAATGCCCCTCACCGGTGTCCATGGTAAGGATTGACACTGGCCCAGAGGAGGGACATCATGCAAGTGATGGCTGAAAATGCATTTCCATTATTGTTTTAGCTTTATTTTGTTTTTGTTTTTTTTTCATTTGTGAATGTATGTGCAGTTCTTGTAACGGTACTGGCATTGTGAACTCATTTATGTCAAGCTGAAAAATAATTTAAATCCCTCACTACAGTGCATTTTTATCAATAGACAAATAGGTATTACCTACTTAGAAGGAGCAATGATATGAAACAATTTTGGTTATTTATGTCAAGCTGAAAAATAATTTAAATGCCTCACTACAGTGCATTTTTATCAGTAGACAAATAGGTATTACCTACTTAGAAGGAGCAATGATATGAAACAATTTTGGTTAGTCCTCTAACAGTTTCAGTTAGTCCTCTTGGTGGTACTTCATACTTTCTCTTGAGGAACGTAGAGAAGTTACATACCTTTGTTAATAGTATTTTCTTCTTAGGTGGAGAAATCCTGCAAGATATTATTCTTTGATGGCTGTTGCTGACATGATTCTGTTCTGAATGAATATTGCATAGTAGATCAGCAATGTTTATGAATCTTCTTCCTAGAAGAGTTCTAAGTCAACTATGCCACCCTTCATCTGCATTTTGTGTTCTAGGGAATCCTAATGTGACATTATCTAGAGGTGCCAGTCTACACTGTGTAGGATTTCACATTTCATACCTATGAGGTTTTCTGCTTATGTAGTTGTTGATGAAATCACATAGTGGAATTCATTCTTCAAGCATATCTTGCTTAATGGAAGTAAACGTTTCTATGATTGTATGTGATAGAACAAATGCTAAAGCTGGTAGTTGCTTGCACAGCAAAAAAAATCTAGTATCACTGCCAAATAAGAGTTGTTAAAGAAAAGTTTTTGTATCTGTTGCCAGATAATCTGGTAGAAATTAAACAGGCAGCCTTTAGATAATGATCCTGGAAAATGTTCCCTAATGCTATTTGTGCACCCTTTTACAAAGTCATTGAGAATCACTCTGGGATACAGAATTTGTGAAAGGAAATCCCACTGATCAATCAAACCATTCAAGAAAGCATTGTATATGCTCTCATACTTTGAAAACAGAAGAGCATACTTAAATGGTTCTGCTGTGCATTCTATCATTTATACACCGTGCACTGTGAAAACTTGTTTTACTGATTTGTTTGCAAAGGAAGAGTGCCACCTGCTTTTATAAATTGTGACTTACATAGATCCTGAATGTTTGCCATTGTGAATTATATAGATCATGAATGTTTGCCGTTGTGACTTATATCAATTGTGAATGTTTGTTGTAGTAGTAAGCATTAAGGTTTTCTTACTAGACATGCAGTCAGTGAAATGCTTTACAATAAATGTTCACATTTCAATGCAAGATGATTTTTCTGCAATCTTCTATGATATTTAAAGTACTTGCACTCTAGTGATGCCTAAATTGTATAATTCTTTGTATAATTTGCTTAAGAGCTTTTGTATTAGGCAGTTGTATTGCAACAGCTGTATATATATATATATATATATATATATATATATATATATATAGCGGCTGTAACTTCAGAAACTATTCTGCAAGGGTCATCACTACTATCTACAGCTTTCCATTTTATAGCCTCTATAGTAACCATAACCTCTTTCACAACTGTAACAGGGGCATGAAGACTAGCAGTTTTCTTTAGTTGTTCACCAACAACCTTTGCATACTGTGGCATGTGTAATAATAAACACCAGTATTATCTTTCTCAACATTGTTTCTCAAGATAGTACTGATAGCAGTCACAGATTTCCCTTTTTGCAAAGGAATTACAGTATAAACAAACCCTACAGTTTCTGGGGAAGTACTCTCACTGGATGACTCTGACTGGTGTGATATCATCCAAAAAGTTAAATCAGTAACAACCACAAAACTACTTATTAAAACAATTGTCTGAATCAGTGCTAAACTATATTCATGTGCAAAATTCATACTTATAACCTCACTAAAGCATTTCAACTTCCTGCTTCAGTGTCATAAATCTGTGGCAGCATGCACTAAGCAAATACATGTATGATACAGAAAACTAACAAATATACATACTTTATCCAGATGACAAGTGAAATCATGGGCCCATCACAAATAAGTGTATTTAAATACATTTGTAAACATTTTACTATGCTAACTTACTTATGTTAACTTACTAAGCATATCAATTTATTAATACGCTGCAAGTTACATCTTCAAAATCAACATCATTATGCTGAAATTTAAAATGTTGACCAAAAGAAATCAGTGTTACAATTCAATATAATATGCTTTGGGAAAAGATTTTTGGTTTCAACATATCACTACAAAAGAAGATCAAAATACTTAATTTCACCATTGTGCCTATCACACCAATGATAATAAACCTTTGAAAGTAATAATTAACAACAAATGGAAAATCATAATAGGTAATGAGTGCTTAGCAGATGTTGTAAGTACATCACTAGTGTCTATGAACAAGAGAGACTATATTTTAAAGTAATTAATGGAAAAAGACACTCAATATTATCAGATAATAGCTCAATGGCAGACTTCAGAAAAATCACTGCACACTCCAGTCATGTAAAAAGTGCTTTATTAGTAGATTGAGTGTTTTCATCCAAAGGGACTTCGTCACAATGACAATAGAAATTAAAAAAATATTTATATGAACTCCACAATTAAGGTTTATACCACGTCATTGGCTGCTCGTTTAACATCAAGCTGACATAATTTCCTTTCTCACACTAATCATTTTACATTATAATTTCACTGCCCTCATTTTCAATACCAGGGCCAAGGACAACTGGCCATTCAGACCAGGCAAAGACCCTGCATTCAGCTGCAGCTGCCAAATTAGTTCTCGATATTCTAACCTAGTCTCCCATTGACCACCCCTTGGATTTTGTTCCACCTGTTTTAACTCCCAAAATAAGAGCTTTCCTTCCTTACAACCCCTCAGGTGTTTAGAAAGGGCTCTGGTATTATCCCTTTTCCCTATATCATAATAGTGTTTATAGACTCTGGACTTTAAACACCTTTCTGTTTTCCCTATATAGTAGTGTGAACACTTTTGACAGTATGCAAGATAAACAATGCTCTTAGACATACAGTTATAATACTTTGCCCCTTTAAAAAGGGTCTCAATACTGGGCAATTTCAATTCCTCACAGTGTGTCTTCTACTTATACTGGTTGCACATATCACATCTGTAATTACCTATTTTTCTCTTATTGTTGTTAGGTGCTCCTGTGGTTTTTCCCATAGGTTTGGTCTCAAAGACATCATTCGTGTTATGTCTCTTGTTATAAATAAAAATAGGGGTTTCCAAAAACACTTCCAAGCTATTAGGCATCTTTGATAAGATCTCCCAATATTTCAGTATAACTTTCTGAATGATGGAATTATTATTATTTACTATTCTTTCATTGTAACTGCCACTAAGGGCAACCACTCACTGCATTCTTCATAACATTGTTACTCACTGTCAACCCTTCTGTTCCTATAATAATGTCACCTAATAACAGGGTATATTTCATGCCCCTCCCTTCTAATATTTCTTTCATTAATCCCTTGACAAGGATTTCTGGGTATGCCCTCTCCAAAAAGAGCCCAGTGACATATTCTAATTCCTCTTTAAGGTCTTCCTTCTCTGACGTTATCCTCGCTACCTGGACCATCTGTCCTTTCACAATACTTTTCTTTTGGTGAAATGGGTAGTCACTGCTAAAGTGTAAGTACCCATTAGTGAAATTAATTTTCCTGTACAGCTAAGACTTAAATGTATTATTTTCTATATCCTTAATTAACTTTACATCAGTAGAGTATTAGCTTCTGGTGTCAAGACAGTGAGCTCCAGTATCTATCAGCCTGGGAACATATGGTTGACAGACCATGCTGCTTTGCCAGAGATGGTCTTCACCTGTCACCGCTTGGTTTCCGGTTACTGGCAAAGGTACTTGCCTCCCTCATAGTGCCTTTTTTAGGCAATATCATAACAACAAAATTCCTGACTGAAAAAAATCCACTAGAGACAAATGCAAGGTTATTTCTTATGCTAGGAATCTAAATGAAAACTGCACTCACTCACTGGAAGCTCTCCTTACCTTGGAAGATGCATCTGTCTATATAGTCGCAGAGACATGGTTCAAGGCTGCAGCAGCACCCTGGCCAAGCAAGGCTATAGTGCCTGCCACACATTCAGACCTCAAAATGAGTATGAAAGAACCAAAGGCAGAGGTGTATCCATCTTCATTAAAGACAAAAACACCTTAAGACTACTCAAACAGTATGACTCCCTAGAGCTACTCCAAGTCCAACTAACTGTAGGTAAAAATCCCTTCCATATCATTGTTAGCTATAGGTCCCCCACCATGAACCAGGAGAACACTCTGTCTGCCCGGACCTACTTGAGTCACTCACTGTACAGCCAAATACCTTGGTCATGGGTGATTTCAGCTATCCTTCCATCAAATGGGAGTTATATATGAGCACAAACACACTTGCCTTAAGGTTCCTGGAATTTGTTAAGACAAATGTTCTGGAACAGATAGTCTGCACCCCTACAAGGGGCTCAAATGTCCTAGACTTAGTTCTCACCAACACAGGGGTCTCTGCATTACTCCCTGTGTGTTGCCCTCCCTTGTAAGGTAAGATCATAAATCAGTCTCATTCAAAGTAACAATCATACCTGACCCCCCTCCTCCAAGAGCAAAAAGGATGAACATTTCTCCAAAGCAAACTATAGCCTACTAAGCAATGGCATAAATAGTTTAAAATCCCCTGGTGCCACTCTCAACTATGACTCTTATACACAGCTGTATACAAATGTCCTGTAATAACACCTAAACAAATGTATTGATTCAACTGTACCTGAACAGATCAAAACAAGGTTGTCACAAAAAAAAAACAAGCTACCCTGATGGACATCGAGCATAAATAGGTTATAAAACAAGAGGAAGAAACTAATCTCCAAGAACAAGAGGGAATTGAGTCAGCTGAGGAAGGACATCCGTCACAGCTTGAACAAGCAAATTAGATATCTTGTAAAGTCCTCTAAAGCCAAATATGAAGCTAAACTAGCAGTCCTGGCTAAGGATAATCAAAAGGCATTCTTTAGCTATGTAAGAATTCTACAGGAGAAGGCCCAGCTTTGTGCCAAACTAGTAGTGGATGGTACCTCTCATATTGACCCTGAGGACATTGCCAACCTGCTAGCAGACAGATTTGATGCAAACTTCACCCCCTGTCCCCATCAGATATACCCCAAAGCATACCTGTCGCTAGTCCTCTACCTACCATCTCCAAAGAGCAGATCATAACTGCATTTTCTATGGCCAAAAACACAGCCTCTATGGGACCAGATTACATCCCACGCTACCTACTAAATGATCTAGAACAAGACCTAACGGAACCACTTGGCACTCTCTTCAACCACAGCCTAAACACTGGAAAACAGCAACAGTAGTTCCCTTGCATAAATCGGGTCCATCAACCAACCCTGGGAACTATAAACCCATAAGCCTAACCAGCCTTATTTGCAAGGCATGAAAAGAATCTTCATGGACCTTATCAACAAAGACATAGGTGACCTTCAAACTCTTGTCCCGACCCAATTTGGCTTTATTAAGGGTGGATCATGCTTATTAAACCTGGTGGACTTTTTTGAGAATGTCACCAAAGCCCTGGATGAAGGCAAAACAGGACATACAGCCTATCTTGACTTAGCCAAGGTTTTTGACACAATTTTCCACTTGGGTGTCATTGAGAAACTCACTCAGCTGGGAATTAACCCATGTGTAACTAGATGGGTAGCCAACTGGCATACCAACAAAGTGCATACAGTCAAAGTTGGGGATTCCACCTCTGCCAGCAGACCAGTTACCAGTGGTGTACCACAGACATCTGTGCTGGGCCCCCTACTGTTTGTAATCTATTTCTCAGAAGTTCAGGTGAAAATAGATGGCCTGTGACTTATCAAGTTTGCCGATGACTGCAAATTGGGTGTAATCATTGACTCCCCCAGTGATGTTGACATACTACAAAAAGGGCTTACACAAACAAATGATTGGTTCCAAAGCTATGGACTTAAACTTATGCAAAAAGTGCATTATCATCCTTTTTGGCAAAGGGTAAGTCTTGAAAATTATAATATTAACAGTACTCCCCCCTTAATTCAATTCTCTGGTCAGAGATTTGGGAACACAGTTTGACAGCAACCTTAACTTTGATCACCATGTGCCCACAGTGGTTAGGAAGACCTTCTACTTTGCACATCTCATAAGTAAGGGCATCACATCCACAGCTAAGGATATTATAACTCCCCTGTACTCATCCCTTATCAGACCACTAATAGAGTACAATGCTCCCTTCTGTATGTACCTCACCAGACACCTGCAGCAGCTGGAGAGACCTCAGAAGTTTCTCACCAAGAAAATTCAGGACCTTCAACACATAAGCTTTACTGGAAAGGCTCACCCAGAATCTATGACAGTTAGCTGTGAGGGAAATGTTAGTTTGCTTTTTATTTATTGTATTTTGTATTACTTTATTGTCTTTTTCTATTTTAATACAGTGATTTGTTTTCTTTACATTGTGTTACCTGTATTCTGCTTTTAACTGCATATTAAAACTTGAAAAGAGAGCACAGCTCTGTCTCTTGTGAGTTAGTCCCACCCTTCCACCCTGTTACTGTTGTTAAACACCACTAGTTGCCTGCCCCTTATGTTAATTTGGCCATATATCTCGTTTCCTCTCTGCTTTTACTGACCGGTGTGAGTAAGCACAAAATTATCATTTTTTGAAATCACTTATCTTTGACTATTTAAATTTATTGGCCATCCTACTGTATTCCATAGTACCAGAATACAATTGAAGTGTCCAATCCCCTTCAATTTATCTTACTCTTTTAAAAATAGTGGCTCTCCACTAAACTTAACTTTTTAGACAAATTACCCACTTTCATATCAAGCTGGGGAGCACACCAACAGTGCAGGGTTATAATGCCTTCCCCACATTTAGACCATCTACTTCACAGCCAGGGACTAAAGGTGGAGGTGTCTCTATTTACATCAAAAATAAATATACTTCAATGCTGGTCAAACAGGACAAAGTACTTCAGCTGCTCTATGTTCAAATCACCATAGGTAAAATTCATTACCACTTTCTTGCAAGCTATAGGTCCCACTCTGTGACCCAGGAAACCCATACCATTTATTTAAACTTATTAGAAACACTAACCATACAACTCAATACCATATTGATGGGTGACTTTAACTACCCCACTATTAAAACAAAGCAAACAAGGTAGGACCACCAAGACTATAAAATCCAGTGTATTCCAAAGATAAAACAGAAGGATAAGCGCTTTCACATGGAATAACCATGCTTCATCAGATCTCAAAATGTAAAATAAAGCACTCAGTTTAAATAGCAGCACAAGATGCTAATTAAGACTAATTAATATGAATTAAAACTCATGAACACATCATTAAACAATTCATTAAGCAATTGCAATACTGTTGCAAAAACTCCTTTAAAGGGCCGTGCTTCTAGTACAGGTTTTATACTCACATAACTATTCAAACCTGGATAACTGTGTGCACATAACCTGAATATCCATTTTAATTCAACAGATTTCAGGTAATTATTGACATTATATCCTCTTGGATTCTTAAATAAAAGTTGTAACACCTTAAAATTGAAATTGTGTGTACTAAACTCAATGATATGTTTAGCCAAAGCATTCTGTGTATTAAGATTTCTGATGTCATATAAACAGTTGTAGATTCTATCTCTCAACCTTCTGGAGGTTTTGCCAACATAGAAACATTCACAACAGTTGCAATTAGCAAGATATACTAAGTTACTACTATCACAGGTAGCATGAAATCTGGGAGAAAATTTAAAATCCAAAGTAGGATGACAGAAAAGCTGAGCTGAAGCTATCATTCTGCACATATTACATCGCCTACAAGGGGAAAGTATCAAGTCTTAGTATATAAAACTGTATCTTTACATAAAAGTTGTTTTAAATTCACATTATTTGTATATGTAAAGCTCGATGCTTCTCCAACTATATTAGCTGTGGTGGGGTCTATAGTTAAAATGTACCAGTTTCTTCTAATAATTTGTGACATAACTGCATTATCCCTGGCATATTTAGTTATAAAGCTAAGTCTCTTACCCCTATGATGTCTATTACTCCTAAGTTGATTCAATGGATGTACAGAGCCATCTACTAAGGCCCTTGTATCACCAAAAACATTATTCTTAGCCTTATCCAACATTACTCTGCTATAACCCCTATCTACAAACAGCTGTTACAAGGTATCAATCTCAGCATTCAAATCAGTTTGCTTCTTGCAGATCCTTTTCATTCGCTGGTACTGTCCCTTCACTATATTCAGGAACATAAACCTGGGATGCATACTGTTAAAATCTAGCAGATTGTTTCTCCAACAAGGCTTATGAAATAAGCCAGTAGTCAGAGCCTCAGAGTAATCCCTATATACAGTGACATCTAAAAAATCAACTTTATGCATAGAAGAGGTCATGATAAACCTCAAAAATCAGTCAGGGACTCTAGATAATTAATAAAGTCATGTAGATGACAAAGCTCACCATTCCACAACAGAAAAATATCATCCACAAACTGTCTATATAGTTGGATATGTGGATAATAAATACAACTGAATAAGTACATCTTCTCCCAATAGTATACCACTAGGTTTGCATAAGAATTAGCACATGGGGTGCCCATAGCGACACCCCATTGATGCAGGTACATTTTGTTATTGAACATAAACACATTATTAGAAAGGACAATATCCAATAGTGTACAAAGCAGTACCATTTCGTTATTCTCCACTGAACACATGTCATTCAAAACTTTTCTAACGGCATCCAAGCCATATTCATTGGGTATGGAAATAAAAAGACTTTTTACATCTAATTCGACCATTACGTATTCATGAGGAGGGCATTCTTTAACATATAATTCTAAATCATTCAGAAACTGAGCAGTGTCCTTCAAAATCATTGGTATTTGCTTCAATATCGGCCCTAATTTCTGCTCTGTATAAATAGACATGGTTTCAGTTACCCACCCACCACCTGCAACTATAGGCCTCATAGGGTTGGGTATATAGACTTATGCACGTTAGGTAAAACCTTGATGCATGGAATGACAGGATGTTCTACAAGTAAATAGCAATACAAACTATAGTCTATCTGTCTACACATTAAAAGGTCATATAAATTATCATGAACCTGTCTAATAATGTCCATAAAATGTGAATCATCAATAGGAACATAAGTATAAGTGTCTTGCAACAATTCATACATTGCTTTATCATAATCTTTCCTATTCATTAGTACGATCCCCCCACCTTTATCTACTAGTCTAATGGCTAAAGCCATATTGTCTTGCAAGGACTGTAAAGCCTCCCTTTCACTTACATTTAGATTTAAATAAGAACAATTATTATTAACATGCAACTGTTTATAAATATCCCTTTCACATGCTTTTATAAAACAATCTACATGAGATGGCAATACAGGGTTATACAAACTTCTACGCTTCAGAGAAAAGTCAGCTTGTTGAACAGAATCTTTATCATTTAACAGTTTCAAGGTGACATTACGCCCAAATAACCTTAAGTCAGTAAGCAAGTCATTCACATTCGTACCTGTTGAGGGAATAAAAGAGAGTCCTTTGTTCAATAGGGAAATCTCAGCCATAGATAATTCATAGTCAGATAGATTAAAAACCAAGTTATTTATCTCATGGTTCTTTGATTTGAATTGCTGTTCTCTCCCGAGTGTTTTCTCTTCAGATGGCCCCGGCTGTTGGATCTCAACTGGGACATTGTATGTGTTTTCACCAGTAACGGTAAAAAACGTTCCATATTAAAGGGTGGTAACAATTTCGGTCTGGCTCCAGATACAGTACCCTGCAAGGTTTGCTGATTAGATGGAGGGGTCAATCCTTGCAACAAAGCAAGCAAAGGTTCCACTGTTGTGAAAGAGTGCTGCTGGGAACAGCTACTGGCTCTTTCATGATGTTAACAGAAGGTATATTGGACGTAGATTCAAAAGAGTTTTGTGGCACTTCTGTATGTAAGGAAGCAGAGGTGGTTTCTGTTGTCATGGTAGAAACATTGGATACATTGTTTCTTGGCCAATTGAAAACATTGCTGAGACTAAAGTCTTTAAAGTCCCATTGCAATTTTCGCTGTTTTGTATACTGTAGCCGATTACTATACAAAGACACATTCGTATAAGTGTTAGTAAGTATGTTCGTGAAAACCTCACCTTTGAAACGGCAAGATAGATCTTTATGTAACAATGCCACCTTTTTAGTTAATTCGTCTTCTATCGGGCGGAAATAATCAATCAGCAATTTCATGTATTTGTAATTCAACTCAGTGCTGAGCTGCTGCCAGCTTTTTAGCAAATCAGGATATACATCTCCGTAGGTAGGCATAGACAATACTCTCATCCCTCGTGGGATGACATGGAAATGCAAATTGGCTTCTAAGTGCCAGCATTGCCAAATTAAATGTTGCAATTCAGAAAGGTCATTTTCAAACTCTTTAAATTCTTGAAAGTTATCAACAGTACCTGTAGAAGCAGATGCAGGGAAACATTCTAAGTCCAAATTCACAAGTGGATCATCCTGTTGCACAAAAATATAGTTTCATTTAGATTGTAGGTTCTCTATCATAGGGTTATACTCAAATTCCAAAGAAGCTGTTTCAGCTATGTTGCTGCAGTAATATCAAACAGAAACAAGAAATATAAAAACAAAGGTATATACTGCTGCACAAAGGTTCAATCCCAAGAACGATATAATGAAACAAAACAACAAAACAAACAAGGTAGGACCACCAAGACTATAAAATCCAGTGTATTCCAAAGATAAAACAGAAGGATAAGCACTTTCATATGGAATAACCACGCTTCATCAGATCTCAAAATGTAAAATAAAGCACTCAGTTCAAATAGCAGCACAGGATGCTAATTAAGACCAATTAATATGAATTAAAACTCATGAACACATCATTAAACAATTTATTAAGCAATTGCAATACTGTTGCAAAAACTCATTTAAAGGGCCGTGCCTCTAGTACAGGTTTTATACTCACATAACTATTCACACCTGGATAAATGTGTGCACATAACCTGAATATCCATTTTAATTCAGCAGATTCCAGGTAATTATTGACATTACCTATTCTTGGATTCTTAAATACAAGTTGTAACACCTTAAAATTGAAACTGTGTGTACTAAACTCAGTGATATCCACCACTACTATGGAATACCCCACTATTAACTGGGAATCCTATACAATATCAAACGTACATGCATAGAGATTTCTGAATTGTATAAACACAAACTCCCTGGTCAGCACACCAACCAGGGGTGCAGCCATACTTAATCTGGTCCTCACTAGTATGTGAGAGTGCTGCACATCCCCTAATGTAGTATCTTCCCTGGTAAGGTCAGACCACAAAATGGTCTCCTTTGAAGTAAAAATAAAACCTGGACCGCCAGCTAACCCTGGAATATTCAGGAACTATTCTAAAGATAACTTCCAGCTATTAAGTGAGAACCTGGCAAATTTTCAAGCCCCTACAAACCCTGACAACACTTGTGCCTATGCAGAACTGTTTACAGAAATCCTGTACAAGCATGTTAATAGCTATAGGGAAGCAGCTGTACCCACCAAGAAGAAGTACAGAACTAACTCAAAAAACAAACCACCCTGGTGGAATCACAAAATCAATCGACTATATAACAGGAGGAAGAGAATCATGGCAAAAATTAGTAGGTGCAACACCCAACAGGATACAGCTCTCTCATTAAAATAAACAATCAACTCACAGGACAAATAAAGTCTGCCAAAGCCATATTTGAGGTAAGTTTGGCCTCCCAGGCTAAGGACAACCACAAAGCATTCTTTAGCTATGTCCACAACCTCAAAGGCAATACAGAATTGTGTGCAGAGCTCATTGTAAATGGAGCCACCTATACTGAGCCAGAAGATATAGCAAACTTCCTGGCTGATAAATTCAGCTCCAGATTTACTCCTCTCAACCCCTGAACCTTCCCTCAGGAAATATCGTCAAATATAACTCCCCCTACTATCACTAGGGAACAGGTCCTTAATGCTCTCTCTAAGGCCAAGAACACTGCATCAATGGGCCCAGACAATATCCCAGGATGCATTCTAAATAGCATGAAACATAACCTATCAGGGCCTCTGGAATTACTATTTAACTGTAGCCTCCAAACAGGCTTCATGCCTCATGAATGGAGAAAGGCAACAGTCATCCCTCGGCACAAAGATGGGCCATCAGCAGACCCTGGAATCTACAGACGCATAAGTCTCTCTAGTCTTATATGTAAAGCCATGGAAATGATTATCATGGAGATGATCAAGAGAGATATAGTAAACCTCCAGACACTGGACCCAACCCAATTTGGTTTCGTAAAGGGCAGATCATGCCTACTCAACCAAGTGGACTTCTTTAAGAGGGTCACCAAAGCAATGGATGAGAGCAAAATCCTTCACACTGCCTACCTTGACCTGACCAAGACATTTGACACAATACCCCACTCGGGCATTGCTGACAAACTCAAGAGGTTAGGTACAAACCTGTATGTCACCCATTGGACAGCCAACTGGCTCACAGGCAGGACCCAGGAAGTTAGACTTGGGGAGTCCTCCTCTACAAAGAGGCCAGTCACAAGTGGAGTCTCACAGGGATCAATCCTTGGCCCGCTCCTTTTTGGCATTTACTTCTCAGAAGTCAAGGCCAATGTTAGTGTTCTCTGGCTGACTAAATTTGCAGATGATTGCAAATTAGGAGCTGTAAATGAATCTCACACTGACACAAATGTTCTCCAGGAGGGGCTAACACAGACAAACAACTGGTGTCAGAGTCATGGACTACAACCAAATGCCAGGAAATGCATAATAGTATCCTTTGGGAAGTCATCCATCCATGGTAACTATCATATTGACAACACACCCCTTAGAGTTGACCCAGTAGTCAGGGACTTAGGGACACACATAGATAGTAATCTAACATTTGACCATCGCATGTCTACAGTGGTGAGGAAATCATTCTATGTTGCACAACTTATAAACAAAGGTATGGCATCTAAGTCCAAGGAAGTCATTGTTCCACTGTATTCAGCATTCATCAGTCCTATCATTGAGTACAATGCCCCCTTTGGTATGTACCTAACCAGGCATATCCAACAACTGGAACATCCACAGAGGTTCCTCACTAAAAAAAATAAATGGCATAAGTAATATGTCCTATCCGGACCAGCTTAAAGTCCTATCCCTGTATTCTGTCTCCTACAGGCTTTTGAGGAGAGGTCTATGCCTGGCATACAGGGCATTGTCAGACCCCACTCTGATGGACCTCCTACATATCCACAAAAAAACAGTGCCAGAATTACCCATTCTAAAGACTTAAACCTTGCCTGTGATATACATAGGACCTGCTGGAGAGATAAGTATGCATCCCAGAGACTACCCTGTCTATGGAACAGGCTCCCCATCCATGTGAAGCAGAGTTCCTCCCTAATCTGATTCAAGTCCAACTTGGACAATTGGATGGGAAACCAGAACTTCATCCCTGGTTTGGCATCTATATCTCTGATGCAAACAGGTAACCTGTAAATGGTTCATCTCCCAAGCCTATGCTTACACTTATCAAGGGTATCAGAACTCATCAGAGATTTGGTATGCATGACGAGGCTTAAAAAGGCCCTTGTGGTCATTAGCCTAGTAACCTCCTATGAACCTATGAACCTATGACCTGCATGGACAGACTGAAGGCCCTGCACCATACTCTGTATCTTATAGGCTGCTGAGAGGCGACTTGCGTCTGGCCTACAGAGCAGTCTCGGACCCTGCCCTAATGTAAATGCTGCACATCTGCAAGTCAAATGGGACAAGATTCACTTACTCTAGGGAGCTTAACTTGGCCTGCAATATTAACAGGACATGCTAGAGAGACAGATATATCTCCCAGAGGTTGCCACTGCTCTGGAACAAACTCCCAATTCATGTAAAACAGAGCTCATCAATGACCCTTAGCCAACTGGATGAGAGACAGTAAATTTACCCTGGGAGTGTTGCCTATGTCCCTGTTGGATAAGAGCATTTAGTGCTGATCATAGACTCATTCTGCAAATGTAGACCATACAACTTGGTCAATAAGGGAACAAGGGTATATATAACATGGCTAGGCTTACAAAGGCCTTATGATCAATTACCTAGTAACCTCTTATGAACCTATAAACCTATGAACATAGATTCATAAAAGGGGAAATTGAACACATAAGTATGTTCCCAAAACAATAGCACAAGGTTTGCAAATAGGGGGATGCAGGCAGCACCCATGACCAGCAAAAACAACCAAGCAGGAATGAATATACACAAACCAACACAGAGACCGATGGAAGCTGCAACACTTTATTCTGGCACCTCGGCTAAACGCCTTCAAAGGAATAAATGCAATACTGCTAGTTGCACCTTATATAGTATAAAAAATCCAATTAATGTAATTATCAAACACCTTAATTGACCCCAAATATTTAAAGAGACAACAACTATTATGTGAGCACATCCTATGAAATATGCTTGAAACATCAAATTTCATTCATATGCATAACAAAACTATACAAATGTATCTAATGCTGCATATGGTCATACATCCAGAAAAAATTAAATACAAATAGTTGTTGTCTCTTTAAATATTTGGGGTCAATTAAGGTGTTTGATAATTACATTAATTGGATTTTTTATACTATATAAGGTGCAACTAGCAGTATTGCATTTATTCCTTTGAAGGCGTTTAGCCGAGGTGCCAGAATAAAGTGTTGCAGCTTCCATCGGTCTCTGTGTTGGTTTGTGTATATAGCACCCATGACCACCCAACTGTTCTGTTTATAATACTCCCCTTTGAAATATATGTAATTGTTGTCCAAGATTAACTCAAGAAATTCCAAAACTAACCTCTATTCATTATTATTAAGGTTACCATATTCCATGAGAATACTGCGACAATATTCCAAACCTAATGAATGGGGTATAACAGAAAATAAATCCTGGATAGCTATTGTAACTAATAAATGTTGTGGGTGATAACATTCTTTCTTAATTTTCATCAGGAAATCCCTCGAGTCTACCATATGTGACTATATTGGTGTGTAACCTGCTTCAACTTCTTATCGACATATACCGCCAATGAATGTGTTTTAGAACCCGTGGCTGCTACTAGTGGTCTCAAAAAGGGATTATTCACATCCTTATGCATTTTCTGTATACCAAATATAACACGAATGATAGGCCTAGGATTATACAAAAACTCATATAAGTTTTTATCAAGTGAACCTTGTACCAAATTATCTTCTAAAATCAAGTCAATCTTCCTATAGACTGGATACTTGGCTATATCTAGAATCACTATGAAGTATCTCCAACACCTTAACCATATAATTCCAAAAATTCCATGATGACTGCTCCCCGTCCCTTATCGGGTTTCATTATCCTGACTTCTTTATTGGCATTTAATTCCTTCAAGATTTTTTTCTCCTCAGGTTTTAAGTTACCACACCCCTCATACACTTCTCTTTCAATATTTTCCTTATCTTGTGCTTCACTAATATTTCCAAATTCACTAATGTGGGATGCATTGGGGGGTTGATACTACAACTACACCCACTCACATTGTCCCTTATATATAAGGCCTAAGTTACTTTTTCTTCAAAACACTTGGCGTCAGTGTGCCTGTCTATCATCAGGCACACTGACGTCCCACTCATCAGGCTGAACAAGGAGAAGGTCACGGTGAGCTGCCTGTCTGGTGCTAGGATCCACCACATAGCACAAGCACTCAGGTCACTCCAAGGCAAGTACAAATATGACTCAGTCATTGTCCATGCTGGTGTGAATGACCTGAGACGTACCTCCCTGGACTACATGAAAAGAGACATAGAGGAGCTCTCTGAGCATGTAGCCCAGGCCGGTATGACCCTGACCTTGAGTAGCATCTTACCCTCACCAAGAATGATGCCGCAATATGAAGACAAGATGATCAATTTCAACAATTGGCTTAAGTATTGGTGTCATTCAAAGGGGATCCAATGCCTGTCAGCCTGGGATGACATGCTCGACAAGCCACGATGCTTTGCTAGGGACGGCTTGCACCTGTCACCCCTGGGCTTTCGGATATTGGCAAAGGCTCTTGCTACCCCATAGTGCCTTTTTTAGGCAAGGCTCAAAAGACAAACCCACCTCCATAGGTATCACAAGGGATAAGAAACTAAGAGTAATGCTACTCAACGCCAGAAGTCTAAACCTCAAGATGCACTTTTCGAAACTCTCCTTAGCATGGAGAACATCGATATCTGTGCAGTAACAGAAACCTGGTTCAAGGCTCCTGAGAGCACCCCAGCACTACCAGGTTATACCTCATACCATGCTTTTCAGCCCCAAAACTTGGACCGAACCACAAAAGGAGGGGGAGTATCAATATTCGTCAAAGATACCCACACCTCCAGGTTGGTGGCACAGCACAAGCATCAGAGACTATCCATGTGCAACTAACAGTGGGTAAAACTGCCTTCCAGTTTATAGCCTGCTACAGACCACCCTCCCAAACACAGGAACCCCACTCGGCCTTCCTGAGAATACTGGAAAATATGAAGGTCTTTCCAAACACCATTATATTGGGCGACTTCAACTACCCAAACATAGACTGGGAGCATTACTCTAGCTCCAACACCCTAGCCCAAAGGTTCCTAGAATTTATAAACTCAAATGCTATGGAACAACTTGTTACCACTCCCACAAGAGGGGAAAACATACTGGACCTGATCATCACCAACATGGGGACACTATGCTCCAGACCAGAAGTGTATCCCTCACTGGTAAGATTAGACCATAAACTAATCTCACTGGATATTCACATCCCGACCCCACCCCCTGCCCAGAAAACGACAGTGAAAAACTTCTCTAAAGCAAATTTCACACACCTCAAAACCAAGGCGGAATCCTTCAAAGCCCCCGGGCCTGTGGAAAATACGGCCCAGACCGCAGAATCCTTTATAAACGCATTCTATGAACACCTTCAGGAATGCATGGATCATGCAATCCCAAATAAAACCAAGACCCAATACTCCAAAGGCAGACGTCCTGTCTGGTGGACCCCAGCCATAAACAAACTATACAATAGAAGGAGGAAGCTACTACATGATAGAGCAAAATCCCAAAAAGGGAAGGCATCTCTGATCAGTATTAGCAAAAAACTACGGGCACTCATAAAATCGTCTAAGGCCAGCTTCGAGAGAAAAATTGCACAGGACACTAAGGATAATCACAAGGCTTTCTTTAGTTATGTTGGGAACCTGGGTGGGAATTGCCAGATATGCTCACAATTAGTCCAAAATGACAAAAAATACACTGAGCCCACAGACATTGCCAACATCCTAGCTGACAGGTTCAGTGCAAACCCCCCCTCCCACCAAAAGGGCAAATATCTATCCCAACAGAGTGCTGCCCCCCTGACATCTCAGATGCTCAGGTAAGAGCCGCCCTCTCCAAAGCAAAAAACACAGCATCAATGGGACCAGATGGTGTCCCGGGCTGCATCCTACATGAACTCCAAGAAGAGCTAAACCCAAACATAAAACTACTGTTCAGTCTTAGCCTTACTACAGGATATGTACCCAAAGAGTGGCGTACAGCAACAGTGGTCCCTCTCCACAAAGGTGGTGCCTCCACGGATCCTGGAAACTATCGCCCAATAAGCCTGACTAGCTTGGTCTGCAAAGCTATGGAAAGGATCATCATGGACCTCATAAATAAAGATATTGGGGACCTACAGACACTGGATCCTACCCAGTTTGGCTTTGTTAAGGGCAGATCCTGCCTCTTAAACCTGGTCGATTTCTTTGAAACAGTCACCAAGGCCATTGACAAGGGGAAGATGGTCCACACAGCCTACCTGGACCTCGCAAAAGCCTTCGATACAATACCCCACTTGGGCATTATAGATAAGCTCACCAGCTTAAATATAAACCCCTATGTCACTAGATGGGTTGCAAACTGGCTCAAGGACAGAACCCACATGGTTAGAATTGCTGGAGCCATGTTAGACTCCAAACCAGTTACAAGTGGCGTCCCACAAGGCTCAGTCCTGGGACCTCTCTTGTTCGGTATATATTTCTCGGCGGTACAGGCCAACACGGAAGGACTGTGGTTGACCAAGTTCACAGATGACTGCAAACTGGGCGCCATAATCAACTCTCCAGCCGACACAAGCATCCTCCAAAAGGGCCTCATAGAAACAGACAACTGGTGCCAGAGCCATGGCCTCAAGCTAAACACCAAAAAGTGTATAGTCATCCCCTTTAGCAAAAACAAAGTGCCCACAAATTACCACATAGGTGGTAATCCATTAAGTACAGAAGAAGTCATTAGGGACCTGGGGACCCAAGTTGATAGCAATCTCTCATTTGACAACCACGTGGCCAAAGTGGTTAGAAAAACATTTTGTATAGCCCACCTAATCATGAAGGGATTCACATCTAGATCAGGGGAGGTCATCGTGCCTCTTTACTCATCCCTCATCAGGCCCATAATTGAGTACAATGCCCCTTTTGGGATGTACCTTACCAGACACCTGCAGCAACTGGAAAGACCCCAAAAGTACCTCACCAAGAGGATCAAAGGGCTCAAACAGATGCCATATGCTGCCCGGTTAAAGAAACTCCAGCTCTACTCAGTGGCATACCGCCTGCTCAGAAGCGATCTGTGCCTGACTTATAAAGCCATGTCCAACCCGGAATTAATGGACATGCTGCACCTCAGAAAATCCAAATCCCATCGAGCTACGCGCTCGAGAGACTTGAACCTCAGCACTGAAATAAATAGGACATGCTGGAGGGACAGATTCATAACCCAGAGGCTCCCTTCACTCTGGAATAAAATCCCAGTCCAAGTTAGGCAGAGTCCCACATTGACTCTCTTCAAGAGGAATCTTGATGAGTGGATGGGAGATCGTAGATTTACCCCGGCTATCACTTCTGTGTCACTATTAGACAGAGGCACAGTATACTAACCTCAAAAAAAGGCATAGCAAAATTAATTTAAAATGAGTGGCGAAAGCCAAACACACTCTGGCTAGGCTTATAAATGCCCTAGGGCAGATAGCCTAGTATGAACCTATGAACCTATGAACCTATGAAGTCAATGAGCACACTTTCAATATTCCAAGAATGCCTACACAAAAGGCCAATGGCACATACTTGCGTGTCACAGGTTGTGCATGTAGGCTCATTGATGTGGGAATTGTACTTAGTTTACAATGTTTGAGCAGGACATTGGAAACCAGGCAATACTATGTAATTCCAAAAGTGGTATGTAATTCCAAAAGTGGTATATATCTGTCTAGGTGTTCTACTTGCCATGTATTCTATGTCAATAAGACTACTAGTCAATGAACTCAGGAGATTTATAAACACCAGTTTCCCATTAGACATTGTGACATGAACAATGTCTTATTTAAATATACTGTGGTATGCCCTGGGCTACAACAATGTCTTTTTCATGGTGGAACATGTGATAATAGGGGCAAGATTCCAAAAAAAATGTTACTGTCAGTGTGAGGCTGTCCTGATTCTGAAAGACCTTTTGGGTTGGGAGGGTGGCCTAATGGTTAAGGTGTTTGCCTTACAAACACAAGATGCAGGGTTTGAGTCTTACAAGGGATAATTGGCTAGGCTTAAAATGGCTTGCAAGGGCAGTTAGCTTAGTACTAAACTATGAACCTATGAACCTGCTGTCATTGTAAGTGGCTTGCTTTGGTGTAAGACTTGTCTATAAACAGGCTTACTTTAGGCCTGATTCCAAAACATCTGCTTTCAGCCTGCTCTCATTGTTATGTGGTGACTTACGATGAGAAAAAGTCTTTTGGAATTGGGGCATACATATAACAGTGGGTGATTCTAACAATATAGTCGGCAGGCTAATAGGCTTTCTGGCTTGAATTAACACCTAGATATCAAGTGCTTATTGGAAGCTAACCTTTTGAAAGAGCATTGCCTTCTACTCATTTGCCATGTTATAACAGCATCAGTTCAATACATTCTAAACAGAATCCCTGTGGTGAACTGGTGAACTTTCCTGGGCCAGTGTTTCTTTTAATCTGTTTTTTTATGAAGGTAATTTAAAATGTGTATAAGGTAACAAAACATACTGACTTTTTTATTACAATAATTATGACACTTCAGAGATTAGAGTGTTTTAGGATTTTAAACGTGCTGGTGTGTTGGAATTTAAGTGTGTGTAGTATGAAACATGTTTTATTCTGATGAAATACACTATCAGAGTGAATCAAAAGCATGTTTATTCGTTTATTTATTTATTCTGGGGGTATTTTGAGAAACTGAACTATGCTTTGCTACTTAAGATTTTTTTTTTTTGCATTCAGCTTCCTGTGCGATTTTTATGAGAGAAGTTTAATACATGCATGAGATAGTAAGATACGCATTTATTTATTTTTCAACAATTACAACATATCAGTGAATAGAGTGATTTCTTTGCTTGGAGGATTTTTAACATGTGATGGTGTAATGCAATTTATTTAAATGTGTGTTTTTGGGAAGTGTTTTATTCCCTGTGAGAGTGAAATAAAAGGGCTAAAATGGAATAAAGTCATCCCCAAACTCACTGAAGTTCAATATGTTTTTTTTTTTGTCTTCTTATTGTGGCCAGCTGTGCTAACTGGAGCTGTCCATTTTGCTTGACAAGAGATTTCATGGGATATGGACTGCTTGTCTCAATCCAGTTTATTAATACAAAGAACATCATGACTGGATTACCTGAATCATCTTGTAAGGGCAGTTAGACTCAGAGTAGAGTAAGAAAGTGAGTATTGTGTCTTTTTTATTTTCACTCTCTTTTCTGACATTGTGGGATCTCAGCGTTAGTATATCTATCTATAGATAGATAGATAGATAGATAGACAGATACATATTTCAGAGGTGCAGAGGCTTGCCTCCATGATGGTATGAATTCCACTTGTAAAAAATGTTTCTGTGTTATGTAACCTTAGGAATAAATAAGTTATGTACTCAACATAACATTCCATGTGTGTTGTCCATCTCACCTTCATTCTTAACTGGTGGGTTCAGAACCGATCCTCGGTTCTGACTCAGCCATTTACAAAAGCTTGAGGTCTTCCACTGGCTTGTGACTGTATCCCTATCCCATCATGCCCTAGGAAAGCTTCCCAGATCTTGTTGGCTGATAAAATAATATATAACAGTAAAAATTATTCAAACTTAGCAGAGAAGAAGGTCAGAGAACATATTTTTTTCCAAACTTGACCGCTCTGTCCTCCAGGAGCCAAAGGCTGGGGAAAGGAGGGTGGGACGTAAGAATGGAGGTGAGCTGGGCAACACACATGAGACGTTATGGTGAATACATAACTTCTTTATGTGATGTTGTCCTATCCTCCCTTCATTCTTAACTGGTGGGTCAGCATCCCTAGCACCAACTTTCTTGGCCAGCTTATGGAAGAATATTCTCCAGAACAGTAGACCCAAAAGAGGCCCTGTTCCTGGAGGCCAAATCCACTTTGTAATGAGTGATAAAGGTATGAGGCCTTGCCCATGTTGCAGCAGCACAAATGGTGTCAATTGGTAGTCTAGACTGAAAAGCAGATGAGGCTGCTATGGCTTTCGTAGAATGATCCTTAACTTTAAAGAGTAGATCTTTGTTGTAAGATTTAGATGTAAAGGTAATGCAATCTGATAACCATTTTGAAAGCAGAATCTTAGATACAGGAGCACCTTTTTAGATTCTAAAAAGGAAATAAATAATTGGTCAGATTTTCTGAGGTCCTTTGTCTTATGTAAGTAGAAGCATAATTGTCTATATACATCCAGCTGATGTAGCGCATATTCTGCATTGTTGTCATAGTTAGGAAAAAATACTGGTAGTTCTACAGACTGATTTAAATTAGACTGAGCATACTTTTGGTAGGAAGGATGGGTTTGTTCAAAGGGAGACTATGTCTTCATGGAAAAGCATATAGGGGGTTGTATCAATAAAGTTTGTAACTCTGAAACTCTTCTAGCAGAAGTGATGGCAATCAAGCGAATTGTTTTCCATGTCAAGAACTTTAGATCACAGGATGATGCGGGTTCAAATGGTGGAAGAATCAAACAGGATAGAACAAAGTTTAGGTCTCATGGAGGTAAAGGGGTCTTAATAAAAAAGTCCCCTTTAGAAAGGCTTTACATAGTCTGTGATACATCAGACTCGGGCCCAAATCACTTAACGTGAAAATTAGATATTGCTGCCAACTGAACTGGAATGGTAGCTGCAGCTGCACCTTCATTAAACAGCTCTGTCAAACATTCAAGAATGGAACCTATGGCAGCAGAAAAGGGATCAATGTGGTTACTTAATGACCAAGAAGAAAATCTTTTCCACTTACTCATGTATAATCTACTCGTTGAAGCCTTATGGGAAGAGATCAAGATATGCTTCACAGATGAAAAAAGATTAGGGACCCTGACTATATTTGGAATCAGAGCAGCCAAGCTGTCAATTTGAGGGTTTGAAGAGAGGGATGGAGCATCACTGACTAATGAGTCAGAAGGTCCAGAACTGGCTCCAGAAACCATGGCTCCTCCTGGAGATGTGACTGAAGGAAGGGGAACCAGATTTGATGAGGCCAGTATGGGGCGACGAGAATTAAGTCACTTGCCAATGAGCTAGCTTTCTGAAGAAGCTTGGGTATCAAGGGAAAAGGAGGGAAGGCATAGAGGAGACCTGAGGGCTAATCGTGTACAAGTGCATCCCTTGGTGACTCTCCTGGAAGGGGGATTAGGGCAAAATAACTGCTGCATTTAGTATTCATGGACGTGGCAAAAAGATTACTGCAAGGCTGGTCCAATTTGCGGAAAATCATCTCAACTACTTCTGGTTTCAGGGACCACTCATGCGGCATCAGAATTGCTCTGTTGAGTTTGTCTGCTATCACACTGGATTTCCCCAGGATGTGCATTGCTATCAGAAAACGTTGGGATGAGGTTGCCCATTGCCATACTCTCAGGGCCTCTCAACAAAGGGGGTAGGACCTAGTTCCTCCTTGTTTGTTTACATACCAAACAACTGATGTTGTCAGTCTGCATTGCAATAGTTCCCAGTGGAAGAGAGTCCTGAAGTGCCTGCAACACAAAATGTACTGCTCTCATCTCTAGGATATTGATGGGCAAATGGACTTTGTGATCCTGCCAAGTTCCTTGGATTGTCCTTCCCAGATAATGCCCCCCACCCTATCTGGGAAGCGTCCGTGGTCACTGTGGCTAAAGGCTGTGGAAGAACAAAAAGTCAACCTAATGTCACATGAGTGGAGTGAAGCCACCAGCGAAGGTCTTTCTTGCAGTATTCCATTATCAGAATTTGGTAGGACATGGGTAGTTCCTGTAATGTCACTATGTGAACAGCAGCCACTGCAGAATTCTCATGTGCAGGTGTGCCAATGGAACTAAGTTTATTGCTGCTGCCATAGCTCCCAAGATTTTCAGGACTGCTCTTGCCTGTATGATTTTCCTGGAAAGAAGGAGCAAAACCTGATGTCGCAGGACTTGAACTCTTTCTAGGGGATGTTTTGCCATCATTTTTTTTGTATCTAGATCTGCTCCTATAAAGATGATACTTTGAGATGGAAACAAGGCAGATTTTTTTGTAATTTATCATGATTCCTAGGTGACAGCAGAGGTGTAATGTGATGTTTCTTGCTTTTATTAGTAGATGCTGACTGGTGGAGGTTAGAAGCCAGTCATCCAAATACAGAAACCCTCGGAATCCTAGACGTCTCAAGTAAGCCATGGACACTGCCATATACTTGGTGAACACTCTGGAGGCTGTAGTGAGATCAAAGGCCAGAGTTTGAAACTGATAATGACTGGCTCTCAGCCAAAAGCACAGATGACTTCTGGATGGCCTGTCCATTATTATGTGGTAGTACGCATCCTGGAGATCTATAGAGCACATCCAATCATCTTCTCCTAGAAAGGGGAGTACTGACTGCAATGTTACCATCCAGAATTTTGTTTTCCTTACTGATTTGTTTTATCTGCTGAGATCCAGTATGGGTGTCCAGTCCCCTGTTTTCTTTGGAACTAAAAAGAACCTTGAGTAAGTTCTAAATCCTCTTTGGTCTATGGGGACTGTTTGGATGACTCTTTTGTCTAGCAACTTTTGAATTTCTTGAGTTGCTTGTTCCCTTTGACTGGGTGGAACATCCAGGATGTTCTTTTGGGACAAGGATGGAAAACGGTATAGTGTAGCCTCTGGATACAATGCTTTGTACCCATTTGTCTTTTGTTATTTCTAGCCAGGCTTCTGGGTACAAAGATAAGCTACCCCTGACTGCCTCCAGAGATGGACAGGCGGCCCTCCATTCAGGAGTGCTGAAAAGGCCTACCACGGAAAGAATCCCTGTCACCCTGATTCTGTGGAACCCCTCTGCCGGTTGGAAAGTGTCTCCCATTACCAGTCCCCCCTCTGTCCCTGGTGGAAGAGTCACCACATGTGTCCTGAAAAGCTCTCTGGGATTTTCAGAACCACATCTTTCCTCCCCTTTGAACTTTTGGGTAAGGCCTAGAAGGTAGAGAAAAATGGACTCCTATGGCAAAGAGAGTTTCTCCTTCTTGCTCACACCTGGTGAGTGTGTCCATAACTTTTGGTGCAAAGATAGACGAGCCATCAAAGGAGGTATTAACAAAGCTAGACTTAAAAGGCTCCACAAAGTCACACAAGCACAATCAGGAATGTCATTTCCAGGATGTCTGTGAAGGAGACATCCTCAGTGTATGACCTTGGGGACCCTTCTGATTCATCAAGGTCTGTATCAGAAGTCATGGACTCCACTGGGGAGTCTAAATGCTTCATCTTGCAAAGTTTCTTATGAGGAACCCCTCCAGAAGGGTATTCTGGAGAGGTTTAAGAAGAGAGGGCTTCACCTTTTTCCTGATTTGTCAGACTTGGATGAAGGATACTTGGTCAGTTTAGAAGTGCCCTGACCTTCTTCTAATGCTTCAGTGAAAGGGGTCTTCAATAAACTTCTTATTATAAGCTTGTTTTTCCTTTTAAGCAGCACTCTTAAACTAAAATAGTGGCAAATAGAACAGGATTCTTGCAGATGCACAACTCCTAAACAGTATACACAAATAGTGTGTCCATCCGTGATGGACATTTTTTGGTTGCATTTCACACACTTCTTAAACCCAGAGGGTTTGCTTTCTTTATGTTCCTTAGACATAATGAGTATATTAAAGTCAACAACAATAACAACAAGTATAAGAACATATCACTATACTCTAAATCTATATATACATACATATATACAAAACCTGCTGGAGAGACAGGTTTGTCTCCCAAAGGTTGCCCATCTGTGGATTAGACTTCCCATGCATGTCAGACAGAGTACCTTACTGACCCTTTTCAAATGCAACCTTGATGAGTAGATGGGAAAACCTAAATTTGTCCCAGTGGTTCCACCTTTGTCCCTCATTGACAGGGGAAACAGGTGCTGACTGAGGTTTCTTTTTTTTCTTTTTTTCTTCAGGATCAACTCTTGGCTAGGCTTGTAAGGGCCTCAGGGCCATTAGTCTAGTACTTTTCTATGAACTTATGATCGTATATATATATATATATATATATATATATATATATATATATATATATATATATATATGGCTCCCCTTCACAAAGTCGAACGGCCACAATCTCGAAAGTCATATGGTCAAGACCATATGCTCGAAATTCTGGAAGCTCGACTCTGTGAATGGGGAATGGCATACAGCACAGAACGGGAGATTTCCTGTTCTGCGCTGTAGTGCAATCTCGGAGTTGGAATAAATAAGTAGCGGGGGTGTGGGGGGTGCAGGGGAGCTTGCCCCCCCCCTGCAGAAACACTTTGTTGAGTTATGTTTTTCTGTTTTTTAGCTTCCTTTCACGAAGTCGAGTTTCAAAAATCCGAGCATATGGCTTCGGCCATATGCATTTCAAGTTTCTGAACATTCGACTTTGTGAAGGAGATCCATAGATATATATATATATATATATATATATATATATATATATATATATATATATATATATATATATCTTAAAACAATTATAAATATATTTTGTAACACAACAAGAAGAAATGTATAGCAATCACAATAGAAAAAGCGGAAGGGGTGGCAGTTCTCTAAGTTAAACGAAGCTGCCAAGTTCAAAACTCAAGTAAACTAACCTTAAAAGGGTTACCTTCTGTGCCCTACTATACAGAGGCAGAGTCAACTAATCTAAAAGGGTGGCGAAAGCCAAACACACTCTGGCTAGGCTTATAAATGCCCTAGGGCAGATAGCCAAGTATCAACCTATGAACCTCTAACTGCAGCCCTCTGACTTAAAGGAGCTGCAGTTTTAGTTAGAAAGAAGCATCAGGAAACAGTTTTACTTAATAACACACTCTAATTAAAACAAGTGTGTAAAAAGGCTTTAACACTAAAATGTAATCCGGGATGGGGGAGTAACACAGGCCTGATGAAGAAAAAACAAAGGCCAGAAGCAAACAAAAGAGCAAACTCTCTAAAACTAAGAGAAAACTACTTAAGCACCAATTGCTAACTAAATAACAGCCAAAAACAGCAACTATATTAATAATTTGAAGAAAAAGTTATTCACCTTAGCCAGAGCCAAAATGGAAGCCCCCAATCTGTTCAGCGGCAAATGAGATCTGGGGAGCTTTCCTAAGGCATGATGGGATAGGGATACAGCTACAAGCCAGTGGAAGACCTCGAGCTTTTGTAAATGGCCAAGTCGGAGCCAAGGATTGCTTCTGAACCCACTAGTTAAGAATGAAGGTGAGATAGAACAACATCACATGTTAATGTTTTGAGTACAGATCTCCCAAGGTTCTAGATATTTTGGATTTCAATAATCACACAGCCTTGTCATGAAAATTATCAGTGGGAAAATTTCACTCTTGTTTATTGGTCATTTGACAAAAGATTGAATTTCAGGATCCAGGGATCAGTTTTGATCAGTATCTGAAAAAAAATAATAGCTACTTACATGTATGGAGTAATACAGGATAGTGCAGTATTATAAATGTTTGTCTTTTCGGCTTTTCCCGGTTAGGGGTCACCACAGTGGAACTCCAGTCCGCTAATGATTGGCAGTAGATTTTTTTTTTATGGTGCAGAGTTGCCAGCCCGACGCCCAACCTTCAGTGAAGGCACACCCATTCATGCATGTCTTTCGGAGGCCACTCAACTGCAGGGAGGACATGCAGACTCCACACAGAAGGCACTCCAGCCATGAATCGAACAGTAGAACCTCTTGCTGTGAGGCAACAATGCTACTGCTGTACCACCGTGGTTAAATAAATTATAAATTAAGAGGTAAAATATTGAAAACATTCCCAAATGTGAGTCTGCATTAAAAAAATCACAGCTGCATTCACAAATATTACATAATCTGAAACTTGTGATTCAAAACCTTGGAACTAGAATGTTTTCCTAAAATTTATTCTTACATTGCCATTTTATTAAAAGCTGGTGTGCAAAATGGAAAGAAAACTAACTTAAAACTTGTATTAATATGGACATATTGTAGATTTAGGATTAAATCTGACTTCACAAAATTCAGTGGAGGTTGACTCAATATCATGTAATATTTTACATGAGTTCATGCTGTTAGGTAGTGAGACATTTCCCTGAAGGTACATTTGTTTGGAGGCCCATAGATGAAATGGAATTCAGCTGCAGTGAAATATGGTTGTTGCAAATTCACTAGAAATGCAGTGTTCAATGAATGGGTAATGCCTTTTTTAATGGTGTGTATGGACTCCCTTCACAGTGTCTGGGAAACATTGCCTAAAACACATGTAGGATTTCACTTATGCTGTAACACACTTCTACATGATACAGGGACATATGCATGTGCTGTACACCAAGTACAGCACCCAGCAATTCCCCTGCTTCCATGCAGAGTGCTATGTCTGTTCCATGGTCTTGCCATTTTATTAAAAGCTGGTGTGCAAAATGGAAAGAAAACCATGTAACTGGTTTGTTATCTATTCATATCTATGCTTCAGTAGAATATTTCTGAAGGAGAATGCCTCAGTGTCTTAGCTTCCTCAGACAACTCTCCACCTCACTGGGAGTCCAGTGGGTCTTCTCGCTATGAAGAATTTTTAAGGTGCTGTAGGCATGGCAGATTCTGAATGTAAGCTGTGTGGTTTGCTAGAGAAGGCATTTGCTTACATTTTAGCCCATAGCCTGCAGGAGGTGACACACAACATGTCAAAGATTACACATTGTTGGAGGCATATGACCCCAATGAGTGATCAGACTAAGGTGTTCTACCTGTTGACATCTGCCACAAGTATAACTACCATCATTACATATGTGTACATCTTATTGTAGAAGCATGTTGATTGTCTATGACCATGTGCTGGGTCTCTGTCTTATACTCATTTCATGTTGGTTATTTGGGTGCTGAAACATGTTGGTATACTGCAGCCATGATATGTATTGTAATGTGGACTAACTATACATATATACAATTAGCTTAGTCTAAATGAAACTTTTTTGTCTTATACTGTGGATCTACTGATGTGGCCAAGTATGCAACTAGAGTACTTTCTGACCCCCCATATCAAACTCATCTTGTTTCCAGCATAGTTAGATAATCCTTCTGTCTAGTTCGAGTAATCGATCATCATGTGTCCACCGTAGTGAGGAAATATTTCTATCTGTTATAGTTTATTTCCAAGGTTATATCTTAAAGATCTAAAGAAGTCATTTAACCACTGTTTTCTTCCCTAATCAGACCCATCACTGAATTCAGTGCCCCCTTTGTCATGTGTGACACCCCACGACTGGACCAGTGATCAAGGAGCCTCAATCCTCACCACTGGCAACAGTGAAGGACGTACATCATGGAAAGATAACAAGTACATGCACAGTAAAGTGCAATTTCCCTTAAGAGTACACAGAGTCCACAGTCAGTCTGGGACTGGTTTCTCCTTCTTTCTCCAGATTCCCAGTAAGATTCCCCACTGGCACAGCTATAGAGATGAGATCTCAGCTGAGTGGCCAAGTCAAGACCTCCAGCACACTCTCTGTCCAACCAGTGCTTTGTGTCCCTGCCTAAGTAGCTGACATACACTTTCTTTGAGATTTGATTTTCACACAAACAGACACACACACACACACACACACACACACACACACACACACACACACACACACACACACACATGCACACATACCTGGGAAAGACTGGTACAGGATTACTAGCTATGCCTTCTTTTGGCCATACTATAAGGTAGTTATCACTGCCACCAGCCAACTCTTTATCAGTTACTTTAAGACCCTTAACAAAGGGTGTCCAATCTTACTATGTAATGTTACCATTAATCCAAATGGTAGTTTGACCAAGAGCAAAGCTATTAGGAGTGGCCCACACAGTGTCACCAAAAAAACATATGCAAATACTCTCAGATCTTAAATGTGTCTCACAAATATCAGCCACAATGAAAGGTTTAAATATATTTAATAATAAATAATAAATAATAAATGAATAAGAAAATACTCAGTAAATAATCACAGTTACATCAGAGTTCAAAATCACAGGAAATATTTAAAACAACATTGCAGGACAGTCTCGAATAAATAAAGAAAACATCTAAGCTATACTTGACTATATTCCTGTCTGAATCTAAGGGAAATTACTGCACCCTAGTTAAGGTACTTACAGAGTGAGGCAAGACACATGTGGTGACTGGATCTTCCAGCAAGTCAAAGACACAATACAAAATGAAGTTTCTCTCTCTCTCAGAGAGTTCTTAAATTAATATCTCAAATACTGCTGCTAGGAAACTTGCAGCATGACATCACTTCTTGTCATCTGACTATCCCTGGTGAAAACCCCCCACTGCAGCTAGTAGCATTTAGCATCTC